>NW_027272523.1:0-52500 GCF_040938485.1 Diadema antillarum
GACCGTGCGCCGTAGCAACACTGGGGATATTGGCGCGGCATTCGAAAGAAGCTCGAAACTGACGAGTGCGATCCAACATAGGGTGCTTAAAATTCCATTTTCGATAGGAAAAACTTAGTCTTATGCTATGAAATTTAATGTAGATGTAGAAAACATACCAAAGATTCGATTTCTGCAAAAAAACTAAATCGACAAAAATAATGGTCAAAATCTTTGTATCCCTCCTAGGAGGGACGCACCCCCCCCCCCCCCCCCCCCGGCTACGGGCCTGGCATGTTCTATCAACACATTCTGTCAATGATCTATGCCAACTTTCAAACCTGTAGCGTTATCCATTCAAAGTTATTAGACTTGAAAATGAAGAGTGTGCAAAGGAATGTGCAAAAGAAATGAAAAAAGGGGCCTTGAAGACATACCTGATCATTCTACTCCCCCCCCCCCCCAAAAAAAAAAAAACTGCTGAAAACACACTTTCCTATTTATGTTATGATCCCAAACTAAAGAATACTGTAAAAGAAGGATAGCTCTTTCAGAAAATATGAAAAACACAAGATTGACTCGGTAGACCCATTTCACCTTTTTGAGTCCTCACGTGAAATCAAGGGATGCAACTTTTTGTTGGTTTTGTGATGGACGGTCATATATATATATATATATATATATATGTCAACATCGCAAAATATGATTTTAAAAATTTATGTATAAACAAATGGTAGGGTGAAAAAGAAAAGGCACAAAGAACATTCTTCATGTCGAAAGTGGAGGAGATAGAAGGCATCATTAGAAATCATTAGAATGGCGAGTTGGGTATCTGTGGACAGAGTTGTTGTTGTTGTTGTGTTTTTTTACGAACATGCCAGTAAATTGGCAATAAATTGTTACTATATATATACAGGAATTGACCAACATTATAATACAGATCACTAATACCTTTAAAAACCTTTTTTTTTTTCAAAAAATAAAACGTCACTATGACATTTCCAAGATACATTGCACATTATACGGAGGGTTTTTTTTTTTTTTCTGGAGACGAAACAGTCTATCATGATACATTGAATGAATGTTTCCCCAAGCTATGATACCGTGTTTATGTTAAGGCAGAATCAAAGTTGAATATAACAAAATGACGGTGGGAAAGGGAAAATAAAGCTGAACTCTATTACATTTTATGACACCAATGTTAGAGATATTGTGTGGCAGATATTATCAATATGTGTCTTCCACAAAAGTTTGTTATCAATTGTCACTCCTAAGAACTTCGTTGATGAAACTACATCTACAACATCTGATTTCACCTTTTGTGATCTGTGGTTCAGTAACAACTTTATTTCAACAGTATCTGAGAAAACATTAGGGAGCTTTAGATTTTGACGCGCGGACGTTTGAGACGACGAGTGCGCTGTCGCACGTGCTATACCCTGCGTCGTGTTGAAAAGTAGCTTTAGACTACGCCTGGGACGCAACGTATAAAAAATAGAATGCTGCCCCCATATGATCGGTGCATGAAGTATATAGTTCTCTACGTTGCAAACTGTGCGGACGTAAAAATAGCCCAGTACGCGTAGTTAAAAACTCAGGCGACGCAAGCTAAAAATAGATCGACTTGACGTGCGCTTCTGCGCATGCTGAGGACATGTTTTGTTTTTTTCCCCTCTGAACGTCCGCGCGTCAAAATCTAAAGCTCCCTCCCTATTATTAAATCTATAAAAACCTATCTCTTCCTTGTCTCTTTCAGCCAAGAATACCTTTCTGGTTGTACGCCCTCTACCGGTTCGCACTCGCCGCCTACTTCTTCGCGATTTTGATAGCTTACGCTGTTTTCGCAGAAAAGACACTGGGTCCGAAGTTCACCGTTTACCTCGAATTCTGGTCGTTTTTCACCGCAACATGTTATGTTTGTTTTGCCTTCTTTAATGTCGTAATGGACTGCATGAAGAGCAGGATGAATGCAGGACCTGAAGGTACAATTTTATAAATTTGGAGTGGAAAATGGTTGGGGAAGGAGGAAGCTAACACAAAAGCCACTGAAAGAGTCTCAAAAGAATACTTAACAGATATATCCCCCTGGTGATGATTACTTTTTTTTTTTTTGCAAGGGTTATACATGGCAGGATGAAAACTGTTTAATTTTAATTTCAAAGAGTTTTTAAACTTTGCTGTGCTCTGTCATGATAATAATAATTCACAAAAATTCAAAAGCGCTTATCACATGGCCTTGGTTTTCACCTGTTTCTGTAATGGCTCATTATGACACTACTGTCTATGGAAAGAATTATGATTCATGTCACTCAGATTTTCACCCCTTCTGAAGCAGTCGACATACTGCTAAAGGATTTAAATATTTTCTTACTGCATTTCTCTAAGGCTCCATTTCTCATAAAATCAGAGACAGTTTTAAATTACAGGACTACACTGCGAACTTTTTTTTTTCACTCGAAACATTGTTCAACGATGCCAATAACCCTTATTTTCAAAAATATATCGTAGGTATATGCCGTCTTCCAGGACTTAGATTCAAGATTAAGTCGAGATTTCATACGATGTAGTCACAAATGGTAACAAATGAGTTAAACAAAGATGAAAAGTTTCGTGTGATACGTAGATACAGCGTGCCATCATGAAACGCACCTTTTTTTTTTTCCTCCAATACAGAGCTTTTTATCTTATGGCAACTGAAAGACGCAATCAGAATTCTGAGCGAATAAGAAAACAAAAACAAAAACAAACAGCAATGCCATAAAGAAAATAGTAAGGAAAATTCCACAAAATCTATTTTTTATGAAAAATTCACATTCCATCGACTGTGAATGTAATTGACATAATTTGTGACCCTGCATCACAAAACGAACAAAAAGTCGACATACATGCAGTTTTTTACTTAAGGGCAGATTTTGAAAAGGCAGACTCTAAGCTTTCGAATGATGTATAACTCAAATCATATGGACTCCCCCAACCTATCTAAATACTGGAGAGAAAGCACACACTCTGGAAAAGCATGAGCTGAGAAAAGAGGCTCTGAAGTACAGGGTCTATTCAAGTGCTTTATCTTTACCAAGCCTTGCTAGCTGTGTGATGAAAGGAACGAAACACAGGGTGTAAACCACTGGAGCAACAACAATGAAGAGATTATCAGATTACAATGAAATTGAGCATGCTCTATTAACACATTCTGTCCATGATTAATATTAACTTTCAAAGCAGTAACATTATGCTTTCAAAAGTGATTAGACTTGAAAGTGAAGAGTGTGCATAGGATTTCAAAAAAAAAAAAAAAAGCATTGAAAAGGGGCCTCCTGATCATTCTCCGCTCCCCCAAAAAAGGGTTGTGGAAAAAAAAAAATTGAAAAAAAAAAACACTTTCACATTCGTTTTATGATCCCAAACTAAAGAATAATGTAGAAAAAGGATAGCTCTTTCAGAAAATATGAAAAACTCAAGATTGACTCGGTTGACCCATTTCAACTTTTTTGAGTCCTCATGTAAAATCAAGGGTCGCGACTTTTTGTTCGTTTTGTGATGCACAGTCACATTTTATGTTAAGGGTAACATTATTCCCCCTGCTTTCTGAAAGAGGTAAATCAAGTGCTCTTTCATTATGCTAGAAAGTGAAAATAATTCTAGGTTGAATTTCCTTTACATTGTCCATATTTCCATAAATGACGTCATAAACTATTCTACTATAGTCTTCTTATCCAGCAATGGCGGCAGAAAAAAATTAAAACTTCATAACTCTTCCTCAAATTTTGCTGATGTGTTCAACTTATGTTGCTTTCACTCAATCCACATTCAATATTTGGATTTAGGCTTCCTTCAACAATGTTCGTTGTACTTTCAGACAAACTTCGGTACCAGATTCAATGGTTTCTCTTCAACATCACCGCCACCCCTTGCCTTATCGTAACGGTTTTCAGCTTGTGGAAACGATTTTATGCACCATTGTTAGGGATACCGCAACTGTTTATCGTCAGCGGGGCTTACCTTCCCACCGCCATCTGCCTGATCGAAATCTTCGTCACGCTGATCATTGTCCGCTTCGTACACGTGGTCTACCCATTCTTGAACCTGCTCATGTACTTGTTCTTCGCTGTCATTTACTGGGTGGCTGGGGGAACGGACCCGTTTGGAAACCCCTTCATTTATTCATTTCTCGACTTCGAAAACTCCCCCAGCATTGCAAGCGCAACTGTGGTAGCAGTAGCCTTTGGAGCGCTTCTTTTTCAAGCCATTTTCAAGGGATTGTACGTCATCCGTGTACGATGTATGGATAAGAGAAGAGCGGAAGCCATTCCTCCTACAGAGAAGGTGGAAGCAGTCGAGCTCGAAAGACTGTCCGTATAGCCAGTGTCATATGCACTGGAGAAGTTAATGAGGGGCTCTGCTCTAGAGTGTACTTCAGTGCCAATACGGCACTGTAGAAGTCGTTATACTATCGCCCTCCCCGTTCCAAAACTGTTCATGTCTTGAATAGAAATGTCTTGAATCAAAACATGCTAAGTCCAGTGAACATTAAAAAAACTGGCCCATGCTACTCTTCTGCTAACATATCACTAATGTTTTTGTTTCGCTGACTGAAATGGAAAAAAAAAAAGACTGAGATAGTATTAAAGACGAGCTACATTGATCTCAAAGTCATTGGTTCAAACATTCGTTATCTTTAGAGATTATTCAAACCGAATACAGGATGTGCGATTTGCGCCTACAAATGAATTAGCACGAATAGATTGCGAGTTTGGATCCGTGTAAATCACACCAGTTCGCCGCCAGTCAGCTCTTAAAGTTCATGCGATCGACGTCGATCTTGATGTGCTCTCTATGCGATTCTACTTGCGAGAGTACCTGACCGAAGCTGTGACCAGCGTGAAAAATGGGATGGTTCTTATAAGGCAGCCTAAAATTATGCTAAATTGCCATGAAATTATGTTACATCATATCAACCAAGGAAAATGAGAAAAAAATAACTTTGCTCCCAGTATGGTGCCCAATCTGCTGACAATCAAAAGAAAAACACACACACACACACACACACACGAAAACGTCCCGACATTTTTTGCTACAAATTGTGGTGCCCAATTTGCTGACAACGCCAAAAGGGCCTCAAATTCTGTGATCCTACTTGTAGTGCTCAATCGGCTGTCTAGCAAAAGAAAGAAAAGAAAAAGGTATTCAAATTGTTTTACTACTAATTTCATCGACAAATCAGCTGTCAAACAATCAAACAAACATTGGTGCCACAGTTCACAAATGCATCGTAATTTCCTTTCTGTTATGCTAGAATTATGCTTTAAAAAAAAATCGTAATTATGCCTACCACAATGCGACATGCTGAAGCATCAAAAATTATGCCAGAAAGCATAATTATGCCAACTCTTGCAACCTTGGCTGGAGATCTCCAAACTTTTGAATATGTCGAAAGCCCGCCGACCGCTCATATCATGGACAACACCCCTATCAGTCGGCACGATTGTACGGTGATCAGATGTGACTGCTGATTGCCCACTTACGTAACTTTTTTACAGATTTTTTTTTTCCTACGGATCCGCGGGGATCGCTCCCACTCTGACACAATCTCTGTAGATCGCTACGCGCAAATCGCACAGTTGGCATTGGCCATAAGAAAACACAGATAACTTTTAGTCCATATATGGCTAGGTCTTGCGTATGTGACGTTACAGAGTCATCGTTGACTTATGCATTGTTTGAATATTGTCGAATATCCAAATCGATACTTTATATTCGTTTCATATATGTGACCCTGCACCTCAAAACAAACAAAAAGTCGCCAGACATGAATTTTTAGTTAAGACCATATTCTGAAAAAGCAGACTCTAAGCTTTAAAATGATGTATAACTCAAATCAAATGGACTCTCCTAACCTATCTAAATATTGGAAAGAAAGCACAAACTCAGGAAAAGCGTGAGCTGAGAAAAGAGGCTCTGAAGTACAGTGTCTATTCAAGCGCTTAATCTTTACCAAACCGTGCTGGCTGTGCGATGAATGGGACAAAAAACAGGAAGTAAACCACCAGAGTAACAACAATGAAGGGATTATCAGATTAAACTGAAATTAAGCATGCCTCATTAACACATTCTGTCCATAATTAATGCCAACTTTCAAATCAGTAGCCCTATCCTTTCAAAAGTTATTAGAGTTGAAAGTGAAGAGTGTGGACAAGGTTTTTCAGAAATGAAAAAGGGATTCTAAAGACACACCTAATCACACTATTCTACCAAAAATGTTCGAGATAAACTGCTAAAAAAACACACTTTCCTGCCCGTTTTATGATACCAAATTTTAGCATAATGTAAAAGAAGACCCGCTCTTTCAGAAAATATGAAAAAGTCAAGTTCGGCTTGGTTGACCCATTGCACTTATTTTCAGTCCTCACGCAAAATCAGTGTGTGCGACTTTATGTTCGTTTTGAGGTGCACGGTCACATATTTGATGTACGAGAGCATTTCAATAGGATAAAAAGCATTGATCATGTACATGCTGTAGGATATACGTGCGAATAATATTTTTTTCAGCTGATATGGAAAATATGTATATCGTCTCTCGATTTCCTCAGAATTTCTGTATCATTCTGTACAAAATTTGTAACCTCATGATCTAAAACGCACAATAAACGATCAGCACCAAATTTTCAATGTCTTCTGGGTCAGCTTGTGATTTAATTTTGTACTTTCGATGTGATCACTCAACCGTGACCAGTGGCGGATCCATGGGGGGGGGGGGGCGCACCCCCTCTGTATTTTTGGTTTAAAATAAAAGAAATAAAAAAGAAACAATGGGAGGGGGTGTGCGCCCCCTTTTAATTTTGTAAAGCGCCTCCCCTTTACGGAATTCCTGGATCCGCCCCTGGTGACTTTATCTAGGCGCCATGTTAAATAGAAAGGACACTATCAATGATACTATCTTCAACACAAGGTACTAACAATAAATTCAACAAATTTGGTTCACATAAACATGTGTCCTGAATAATAATGTGTCAAGCAGATCTCAAAAGGCCCCCGCGCTGTCGCGCTTGGCTGGGCTCGCTTCGCTCGCCCGTTATAGCCGTCATCCAGCAAGATGGCCTTGACAAAAGACTATTTCAAGCTTGCCTTTTCCATGATATGAACCGATGAGTCTGGAAAGAGACTAAAATCCACGGACAACATTATCTGACGACACATACGACAGGTTACAGAAAATTAAAGTTTCAGTCAAACATGTGACAAAGCAAACCTTCCAGTGCATAGCTACCGATGACTTGCTGAATGGAACGTCGTGCAAAGAAATAACTCTTCTGCCTATATCAGGTCCTGTGAAAAGTTTTGAAGTTTGTGTTTCTGAATATTAGCGTGTCTTATTAAGACTTTTACCGCCACTACAACGACGAAAAATGTATGCATGGCAAAAATAGTAACAATACTACAACAAACGTTTTCATTCTGATTTGTCGCGGGGAAATCTAATCTGAGTGGACAGTTAAAACGGAACTGGTTGCAAACACAATCGAATGTAAGTTTACTTAGCTATCAAAAAGCACTTGCATTTACTTGAAAAAAAAAAAAGGTCAAGCAATATTACCTCAGTAACGCAAGGGCCTTTAATAACGTGTTTTTTGTTTTGTACAGCGGTTGTACTCGTGTAGCCAGCTTTTGCTACGCAAAATAACGTTGACGTTAGTTATGGAGGTACTTATAGACATGTTCAATGACTTTAACTCTGTTATTTAATGAATAACGTGTTTTACCGTATCTATGTCAAATTTCCTGAAAACGTGATAATGTAGGTCTCATCGTTGGAATAATTTTTGGTATTCCAGGTGCCGTATTCATCCTATTTCTCCTTCTTCGAAAGTTTTGGTGGAAGTGCGATCAGGACTTCGTGCCGCAAAGAGGTGTCGTTTTATGTATCTACCTTTGTTCATTTGTTTGTTTGTTTTCTTCACATATCAAACATTATGGCAACGACAAACAAGTCGAAGTAATTTGTACTTTTCATTAAGAATCAGATTTTATGGAATTCCCTTGATGTTTTCTTCATATGCGTTTCCATATGTGAAAGTGACACTGAAACTTTAAAAATGCATAACTTGCACTGGATCTTACGATTTTCCATGTGCACGTATGTGTTCTCATGATATTGCTCCAAACCACGTGTACATTTGGGTTTCATTCCCCTTTAAGTACTGTTTGAGGTATCCAAATGAAACTTTGCATATGTATGTACGATTGGACGAAGTTGCTTCTACCATCTTGTGGGTACAAACGTTCAAGGTCAAATATTGTAGGTCAATGTCAAATTCTACAATGTCATTTCGTGCTCTATCTTTGTATCTCACCTGGTAAGCACTGTCGACATAGTATTGTGGTGTTCTTTCAATAACTTTCCACACTTTTGAGCCATATGACAACCAAATTTAGTCCTCAGATAATCTAACGATGGCTGTCAAGTGTTAATATTGGTGAAGTCCGACCACGTCAACCATCAAAAAAATGTCAAAGAACTTACATTTTAAAATCACTGTAATCACAAATTCGATATGTGGGCGAGACATCACTTCGCTTTTGCCTTGTTAGATGGTGAATATTTGTGAAGCTTTCGTTTCTAATTCATACAGCATCAGCATACATGTCTGAGAATAGTGGTAAAGAAGATTAGAGACTTTGGCAACAACGTGCAAAATTCGCAAAATTTTATTTTGTGCCTTATTTGCTGAACAAACGTCGTAGGAGGACTGCAACCTGTTAGGTAATATGGCGGAGCAATAACTCTCTATTGTTAGTGTTATAGAATAAATAACAATGATGTAGTTCTGAAGCATAATTTTTATTAGATACTTTTGCAATGACTCCATGTATACTTTTAATCGAACTAGGTATATAATTATCCATGACTTGTACTTGAATTACGACAGAATGATTCGGTGAGGAAAGTTTTCTGTCATGTCATTAAAGAAGAAGTGAACATGTCAATATTTTGCTATTTGTTCCATAGTTATTTCTGAAGTGGTTAAATGTATTTTCCTAAAACATTTTTCTTTTCTATGTGCCTATGTGTGTGTGTGTGTTGTGTGTGTGTGTGTTTCCGTTACATCTATTGCATTGTAAGTTCAATGTATTGAGTTGCCCACATTCCTACAGACTTGTCTTTCACGTGGGTCCCCTTTTTCCATCAACGCAATTAATTTGAACAGTTAGTTTCATGATTATATACATGCATTTTTTGTTGTAATACATTTTCCTTTTTTTTTTCATTGAATTTGTGCAACATGTGTTACTGGAAATAAAATTTCGTTTAAATTGAATTGAATTTTTTCCATCCTTCTTCGTTCCTGTGTTTATTCCTACATAGACGTAAAATTACGTAAATCGCAACAAATTGTACATTTCCAAAATAAGAAGGAACGTAACATACAATAATGTGTGCTTCCTATGGCACCATATGACTTGTGCGCAAACTTGAACGGTTGAGTGACCAGGGGGTAAAAATGGCCAAAACTGCAGTTTTGACATGTTTCCCGTATGTTTTAATTCACGGTTGAAAGAACACATTATAAAACAAGACAAAAACATGTGATTGAAATTATGCAATAACTGTATAAGTATTGTTTTCATTCAGTACACGAAAAATCAACTGAATAACATTTTATCGTTGTGTTCATGGCCGATGTACATATGTCAGTGATCCCATGGAATTTCATTTAAAATTTACGCCTCAATGAGCACGTAAGGCTGGACCCCCCATATGGTAATTAACTAAAATTCAATGGCTAACTCTAGTTTGATCTTGCTGATATTGATTTGGAGTTCAGTTCTTGATTTTTGGTGACATTCTCACGCAATGCATTAACTCACGGTAAATAGTAGAATCAAACAATGAAATGGTGCTAAGATTTACTTCTGTTTACCCTCAATATCCTCCGATGTTGAAAATAATGCTCTGAGAGTTAGGAGGCAGACGTTTGAAATAATATCTGCCCTTTAATGAATTAGTGACTATAGAATACATGCTCTGACCTTGGACAGTAGGTTTACATAACATATTCAACCCATGTGAGCACGACTATGGACATGACATGAACATGACTACAGGCAGGCTTATTCTGCACTTAAGCAATTATCTGAATTTTTGCACACATTAAATGAAGTGAAGAACATAGGGATTCGTTTCTAAACAATTATGAGATGATTATAACAATATATCGCAGACTGGTTAATTATCAGGATATAGGGCTTACGTATTATACGAACACTTCCTCATAAACATGACAAATGTCATAAACCTTATGATTTTAATTTTCAATGTTCAATCAAGAATAATTCGTCTAAAACGAAATATACCCTGTTTACATTACCTTTTTTCTTTTTGTTGAATTCTAAAAATTTGAGAAATAAATGGAGAGAGAACGTTGTTATAAGGTATGTAAGAAGAAAATGCACTGACTCAAGCAAGGAAAGCTGATTACAAATACAGGTAATAAGGGGTTTTCCAGCCCCACGTCCTCATTGAAGCGTTGTACATGCACTTCGGTCAGAAACACAGTAATATAATTATTATTCAGTTGGTTTTAGTGCAGAAGTCAAAGCAATATTTACTGCATGATTTTGATATGTTTCTTTTACAATGTGCTCATTCAGTCTTGAATTAACGCATATTGATGGATATTCTGTTGTCCGTTCTGATAGAAAATGCGGACGAGGAGGCGGAGTCGCCCTGTTCCTTTCACACTTGTTATCGTTTAAATTAAGGCCTGATTTGATTTACAACGGAAATAAAATTTGACTGCATGTGTGTTGAAATTGATATGTATAATAGAAGAAATGTACTATTTTGTGTAATATATAGCCCCCCTCATACAGATTAATATTTATTTTTGGAAAATTGTGATGTTCTATTAGAGTTGATCATTCAAGAAAGCAAAGATATATACTTGATGGGCGATTTTGATATTGATCTTTTGAATCAATAGAATAATGTTAAGAGCAAATTTTGCAAGCAAAATTTTTGTAATATCACAATTGATAAACCCTCTAGAATTCCGGTCAACTCATCAACATTGAAAGATAATGTTTTTTACTAATATTGATACAGATTATTCGAAATCTGGTCTTTTGTATAGTGATATTTGTAATCATTTACCTATATTTTTTCATGTGAGACGACATACTATATTCCCATGTTAAGCAAGTAGAACTAAGAGGACGCGCAAATTCACATCAGAAAATATGTTATTACTCAACGACATTATATTATTATGACAATTAACATTTACATTAATTGTGGAGAGGCCATTTTGTGTGGTGGACTTGGGTCGTTCTTTGATTCATATGGACTTGGGTCGTTCTTTGATTCATATACATGATATTCTGCTATGGAGATGAGAGAAGGATGAGAGAGGGCGCTATTATATGAATGTAAGAATGACCCAAGTCCTTCATTCTTACATTAATATAAGATTTAACTCATTCATTTCAGGCACTTCCGGGGGTAATTAGGATTTATCATTTATACACAAGATGAGTCCATGCATAAGCTACAATTTCCCATGTCAAACTGAATTTGGCCAAAAATTTGACTTGGGTCGTTCTTATAATCAGGTCTTCAAATGATATTACAAACTCATCCATGTTCCTACAATATATCATGTTTGCCGATGACACCAATGTGTTCTGTTACAATTCTGATTTTAATTCACTCCTAAGAACTCTTAATGTTGAATTACTGAAATTATCTATATGCTTTAAGAGTAATAGATTATAACTAAACTTAAAAAAGACAAATTTCATTTTTTTTTTTCATAATAAGAACCATAGAAATGAAATGCAACATTTGAATATTATGGTTGATGGTTTATCATTGGAACAAAAAGAAAGTATCAAATTTCTCGGAATATATATAAATAAAAATATGAAACGGAACTCTCATGTGCAATACATCTCTGATAAAGTGTCTCGTAACGTTGGTATACTACATAAGCTTAACCCTAACCAGGCCGGGCATTTTGGCCTGTTCTGTGGCCGGGGGATGGTTGATTCGCCCCCCCCCCCCCCCCCGAGATCTCGGCCGTCCATAGCGCAATCGCCTCTAAAATTGGCACATACATTACTTGTCGCGTGATCTGCCAAACTGTAAAAAGAAACAATTGAATTGTTCATTTTTTATACCTTACATGCGTGAAATCATAAATGTTGCTCTAATTCAGAAAATGAAGCCAATGGCATACTAATTTTTGGTGACATTATTCCTCGTACCATTCCTAACAATGTACTTGAAAAAAAAATTATTTGTGGTATTATTATGTTATGTATTCTTTGCATTTATAGTCCAGTCAAAATATGAAATGACCCACAACTAATTGCAACAGAAACGATTCCACTTGCATTTGACCCGGAAGAGGTATTAAACTAACATATCAAAAGTTCCCTAAAATTCGAGTGGTGGATCAGTGTCTAATTTGCATAAATTCAAAATGGCCGCCATACAACCTATTCATGCCTATATCTCAGGATATACAACCCACAGACAGTAAATTCCGGTGTCTAAACCTATGTGTTTTAGGTCAAGGAATACAAATATGTTATCTTTAGCAACTTTTAAGCATCCCTTTATATAGTTTTTGCATATATTTGCATATAATTACATACAAAATGGCCGCCATATTGCCTGTGCAAGCCTGTATCTTCGTATATCAGTAATGTAGTACACTCAGGAATAAGTCGCTATATATCTGGACATAAAACCCGCAGAAAATAGATTCTGGTGTCTAAACCTTTGTTTTTTTAGGTCAAGGAATACAATTATTATATAATCAGTAACTCTCAAGCTTCCCTTTATACATTTTCTACATTTATTTGCATTTAATTAAATGAAAATTGGCCGCCATAATGCCTCTACAGGCTGATATCTCTATCTATAAAAAGTACCCAGTGATGGTGTCTGTGGTCTTATTTTTACTGCTGAGAACCACTGATGTAGAATACGTTCCACTCAGGAATAATTACCTATATTTCACTAAAAATTTGCATAGCAATATCTATGCATAAATCTATTCAAATTTTTATCGTGAATATAATATCAGATATACGAATACGAGCTACAGAACGTTAATTGTACTGTAATTTCTACATCCAATATTTCAAGGGCAAAATTGTTAGTATTCCATTCACAACCTTAATGATTATCCTTACACCCAGTTTTATATTCTTGCATTGATTAAAAGTATTGTACGATGTATTGCATTAAACTCATATTTTCTTGAGATAAAGCCTCAGAACAGAATACAACTGTAAGTATTAACGTAAAGAACATACATTTATTTAACTGTAATCTCAACTTAGCTTCCAAAGTCTGCTCAATAGGTACACAACAGCAAAGTCTCAAATTATGTAGTAGGAATCGTTAAAATTTTTTCATGATTGCATGATATTTAATGTATTATATCGTGTAATCGTAAATGCTTACTGCTCATACTTGTGTCTATGTTGCAATATTTTAGGCCAAAGGGGGGGGGGGGGGGGGAGTCATCAAGATCATGATTATCCATAAGCTACTCTACAAAAGTTTCATGAGTTTGGACATTTGTTTAGAGGATGGTCTTGTCATATTATCTCATATAGCTTTCAAAGTGTGCTTACGGTACACAAAAATTGGTCTTAAATCATTCAGCAGATTTTTTTCGAACATGTTTTTCCTTACCTGCGGTGATTTGCATCCATGTTTAGTCGATACTTGTGTCTTTTGTTGCAAAACTTTTGGCAAAGGCATGTTTATCAATGAGCAACATATGACCGTGATAATTTGTATGGAAGTGGATTTTGTCATATTTTTGCGCGGTTTCACCCAATGACTTACAGAAAACAGCCAGATACAAAAAAAAGGGGGGAAAAGAAAAAGGAAATGCCTTAACATTTCCATTCCTAGTACTCTGGATTCATCAGTCAATTAATACAAACAGCATCCTTCTCATTGCTCATAGCTCATAAAAAGCTCATAAAACGCTTAAATTCTGATAAGTGTTACTTTTACCATTTTTTCGTGTTGTATCTGCACCTTTATTAAAGGAAATGTTTCCTATTGCATTGAGGCTTCGCACTTATAACATTTTCATCAACACACAATTTTTTTTTTCGGAAATGCGAGCAGCATGAAGGCTGCATTCAATTTTGCAGGCGAAAAAGCAGTCAGAAATCAGATAAAAAACAAAATACATAACATCATTTTCTGTTCCTAACACTTCCAAAAGGTCCCTTCCATCCACTTCAGCAGCAGCTTTTCTTCGAGTTCAACAATGGAAGGGAAATTATACAATCATTGGAATTGGGACGATTTGAGGAAGATGTTTAATTAAAAATATGTTCTGATCACTACAGACAAAGCTGCAGCTATTAAGGAACTCCTGAAGGAAGTCTGATGCAACTGCAAGACAGGCTGTTAGCAACTGGTAGTGTATAGTTGCAGGGCAAACAGATTTGACTGCACACAACCCATATCAGTGGCAGATGCGGGCCATTATAGATCAGACATTTGTAATGTTGTATTTCTAAAATATGTGAGGAGTCAGATGATGCTGTTCTAATTGGTGACTATATAGGAATAAATAGCATTCTTGAAAGACATCAACACAATTTACAACAGATGTGAGACTTACCACTCTTCTTTTCGTCAGTATGAAATGAAGCCGGGAACCTGTTTGCTTATAATCAACTGCAATTTCACACTATCCTAGTCCAGAGTTTGTGGTAAACGCATAGAACACTTTGAGTGTAAGCGAGTTTACATGTTTACACTTTTATGATTGATCTATATTTCAGAGATCACATTACATACCTTAAGTATCTGTATAAACGCAAGTCAGGAAATGAAAATGATGTACTTGAAACGGAAAAAAAGTTTTCTTGAAATCCAATGACTTTGATTCATTATATTTTAAATTCATCTTAGCTAAAGGTTCAAGACAACAAGAAAGGTTCAAGCTAATATTGCAAATAGCCATTATTTATCTTCCTATGGCGTCCGTCGACAGTCATGCATGCATTTTCAAAAAACATTTTCAGATTCTCTTTTAAGACCCCATGTAATGACAGATTTTTCAACAAACTATGTGACAGGCAAGTAGCATCCCAAGGATGACAGACTATTATGTTGTTCAAATAGACACCATGTCGAAAAGGTCCCAGAACCCCCAAATTAAGGAATCTATCATAAAAAAATCTCTCTCACACACACATACACACACAAAAAAGTAGAACCAGTTATAACAGAGCTAGGTAAAAAGTACAAAGATGAATATCTTGGAGACTGCATAGTTTTAAGTTTCGCAGTTTTATCTTCTTTTCAAAATATTACACATTAATATATATATATATATATATATATATATATATATATATATACTTGTAGTCCGCGTGTTGGTACCAGTACAGAAAAGATGACGAAGTAGGGTGGTAATGCATTTCAATCCAACAGTGCTATTTAGTCAGACCAAATTTTAGACGTATACATTCGTCTTTCTCCCGAATTGCCATTGTTGACCTTCAGGAAGACAAATGTATTCGTCGAAAATTTGGTCTGAATAAATAGCACTGTTGGACTGAAATGCATTACCAGCCTACTTCCTCATTACATATATATATATATATATATATATATGTATACGTGTGGGCACTAATGTCCCCCTCTCTATCTAGAGTTGCTGCTTTTATAAAACCAGAAGAGCATTGAGTAAATACATCAGTGAGTGTATTAGCATACCCTCAAGATTATTGTGACATATCCCAGATGCAGGGGTGACCTCCTTGGGGCTAGTGCCAAATAAAGACCAATTTTCACTCTTTCATCTTCAAAAAAAAAAAAAAACTGTTCAATTTGTTATAAAACTTTTCTGGTAGAATATTGGCAATATGGGAAGCATACCCCCCCCCCCCCCTCCCCCCGACCACAGGATGCCCAAAGGCACCTCAAATCTGATCTAGGTGCGGCCGCCTTTGGGCTGGGACAAATTACTGGAGGCCACTTTGATTTTTGATCCTCCTTTTGAAAACACATGGTCAAATTTACAACAAACTTAGGACTGTAGGTGCATTCATCGCTGGTGTCATGCATATATGGACATCATGCCTCCCTGGGCCCTGGAGGTCCCTAAAGGCTTCCAGATATGGCCCTACAGGTTCTCAAAGTCTTCCAAATTCCCCTTTCTCCCAAGTAATAGTTTGTAAACATGCAAGGAAGGGAAACTTGAGATACTCGGATGAGGGCTGGACCCCTGGGTCTTTTATTCAGAAAGTGAGTGAGTGACATGCTACCCTGATATGGCAAGATCGTCATCTAATGTCCAAACTCATGAAACTTTTGTAGAGTAGCTTATGGATATAAGCTGAATACTTTTAATTTGAATAGATTTATGTATAAATATACCCACATTTTTGAATTTATGAATTTTTGCAAATTTATGCAAATTAGACACTGATCCACCACTCGAATATTAGGGAACTTTTAACATGTTATTTTAATAGCTCTTCCGGGTCAAATGCAAGTGGAATCGTTTCTGTTGCAATTAGTTGTGGGTTAACCCACTTTTTTTCGTATTTTGACTGGACTATTATGACGTTTATTCATAGTTGAGTTGCACAAATATAATTTAAACTTCAAGTTCAAAATTTCATATATCTTTTATTACTGTAAAGCAAATAAAAGGAATACGAAATTTTTTCATAACTTATACGTAATTCAATTTCAGTTTCCCCCAGTGTGCAATGTAAGACAGTTCAATATATGATTACCATGCTGTTATAATACACTGACTTAGCAGGGATCGTCAGAGAAAACCATATTATCAATAATTATTTATAACAATCTGTAAATATCCGTAACTATCCGGAAATATCCACAACTCTCCCCTCCCTCCAACTCCCAGGCACGAGAGATTTTGCTTTTTTTATTGGAATTCAACGATCTCGTGCACACTTTGAGTGGCATATTGAAAAAAAGATATGATCTTGCTTAGTGAAAGGTTGAAAGGGAGAGGCGCTTCATGTACATGCATAAAGTATACACGCAATTTTTTTTCCGCCCTCTGAATCCATGGTCCAAATCTTAGGGGGGGGGGGGGACCGCCCCCATCGCTACGTCAGTGGGGCCTTTATATGGAAGTTATGGGGGAGGATGTGGGAGGGGGTAGCCCCTCCCACACGACGGAGCTTTTGCATTTTTAGGATTGACATATTATAATGACCTGATGTGCACTTTTGTGGAATATTTAGAAAATTATCAATTCCCAAAGTGTGCAGAGTCTAAATCAATGGATAAGAACCAAGGACCGAACCGGGAGGGGGGGGGGGGGGAGGGTGGGAGGGGATATTCCCCTCCCACGCGAGAGAGATTTTGCGTTTTCAGAATTGAAATTCAGCAATCTGGTGCACACTTTGGATAAGATATTTGGACAAAACGCAAGAAAATTCTCCTCATTTCGGGAATTATTGGAGGACAAAATGACATGTTTTGCCCCCCTCTAGTTCTCCAGGCTTTTTCATTCTTAGAATACACTAAAAATGAAACATTTGGAAATCTGTCCATCTAAAAAGAAAAAAAAAAAAGGAAAAGGACCGAAAGGGAAAGGGGTATCCCCCTCTCACGTGAGAGAGAGTTTTTTTTTTTTTTTTTTTTTTTTTTTTTTTTGCATTTCAGAATTAAAATTCTGCAATCTTGTGCACACTTTGGATAAGATATTTGGACAGTTTTCTATAACATTTCCTCATTTCGGGAATCATTGGGGAATCAAAATGATATGTTTGCCCCCCCCCCCCCCCCCCCCCCCCCCCTGTCCGCACCCCTCGTCCTCCAGGATCGAAGCCATACGAGGGTGCTTTTGCATTTTTTGAATTCAGATGAAACACGTTTATGATGTAATCTGGGAAAATTTCGATCCCAGAAGTGCACCATTTTTTTTTTTTTGTGGGGGGGACCCTCCGTTAATTGAAAGTATCTAGGTATCTCCTCCCACCCACGGAACTTTTGCATTTTTTTAAACTGAAACAGCAGACCTGGTGCACACTTTAGGTGAGACAAAGTGTATTAAGTAGTAAGGATTGAACGGGGAGGGTATCGAAGGGGGTAGACCTATCCCCCTCTCACGCAAGGGAGATTTTGTATTTTCAGAATTTTAGTCACTTCTTGGTGAAACATTTCGACAGTTTTCTATCAAAAATTAGGAAAATTTCCACATCTCGGGAGTTACGAGGAGGAGCAAAATGATATGTTTGTCCCCAATATTTTTTCATGGGGGAACCATCCCCCCCCCCCCCCCCTTTCGACGCCTCTGCATATGAGGGAGCTTTTGTAAGTGAAAGATCTGCTGCACACTCTCTGATAAAATACCAGGAAATACGTCTCAAAAAGTGTACAAAGTCTATCGAAAGGGACCCAGTAGTGGAGCTTTTGCATATTCATGATTGCAATTCAACAATCTGGTGCGTAGTTTTGGCGGTATTTGGACAATTTTCTATAAAGAAAGGTCGACATTTGTCCTCAACTCGGGAATTGCTTGAGGGACAAATGATTTGTCTGCCCCAAGCATTTCCGTATGTGTGGGGCAAATGCCCCTTTGCCCCCCCCCCCCCCCCGATAGAATCGACGCCCCTGATCATCCCTGTGTATGCCCATAGATGTATCCTGACTGAGTCATCAAAGACATCATTGTTTCAGGAATGGTTCAAAAAATGGAGGGGGTTCAATTATGGCAGTATAGTCTTTTTTTTTTGTTATTATTTGTTTGTTTGTTTTCGTACATAATTTGCAGATGGTCCCGAATTGTCTGGACCATACCTTATGTCGATATTACTGTCTTCGCGAGCGAGCGAAGCGAGCGAGCGCTTGAGAAAATGATGTATACATTATCCTACAAGATAGATACTGTTCAGCTCTGTTACCTCTCTGAAGGCGGACGTACGAACGTCATGCAATATGCCAAAATTGATAGAATCACATTTCTGCTTCCTTTATTTTTTTTTCCAAATTTCAGGAGGGGGGGGGGATGATTGTACAGGCCATTCCCCCTCCTCCATTTCGGGGGGGGGGGGGGGATGCATCCCCCATCCCCTAGGATTTACGCCCATGGTTTATACATTGTTATTTGAGGACTTTCAAAACCTTATTTCCAGTAAAGCGCAGTGAGTTTCAGAACTACGTTTGTTATGCCTCCGCCACGAAGTGTCGCCGGAAGCATTATTTTTTGCGGGTTGTCCGTCCATCCGTCCGTCCGTCCGTCCGTCCGTCCGTCCTTCAGTCCGTAATCAATTTCATGGACAGCGTAACTATTAAACCTTTAGAGGTATTCTAATAAAACTTGGCATGTATATGTGTGAGTGAGTGAAGTTGTGCCTATCGACTTTTTGGCGCACATGCTCAAGGTCAAAGGTCAAAAGGTCTAGGTCAAATGCTCAAAATTTCATTATTTCCCCCATAAATGCAATGCATGGAGGTATCATCTTGAAACATAGTGTATACATGAACTACCAAATAAAGATTCTCAAGAGAGAGTTTTCGGGTCGTGAGGTCAAAGGGCAAGTGAAAATGTTAAATTTCACTTTTTTTCTCCATATCTCACAAACGGTTCAAGGTATCTCCACGGAACTTAGTACATATGCATGTACTGACAGCAGTGATTATCTATAGGGAATTTAGGGGGTCATATGTCAAAGGTCAGGGTCAACTCCTCAAAATTTCACTATTTCCCTCTTATCCACGCAATGCCTGCAAGATTTTTCTTGAAACTTGGTGTATGCACGTATTACCCATTTGAGATTTTCTGGGAAGTTTCTTGCCAAAAGGTCCAAGGTCAAGTGAAAGGGATACATTTCACTTCTTCCTTAAACTTAAATAAGGGTCAAAAGTCAAGTCAAAATCCTCAAATCCTGAAATACCTGCACTCTTAGACCATATTATAGCCATTCATCCAATTCAACCTAGTTCAAGGAAAGTGAACATGCAACACATTTGTGACAAACCTGTCATTTTAATATTTTGTTAGTTATGTGAAACTGTCATCACACATTGTGAAGACATTGTACTGTAGACCTATTAGGAAAACCATTTATTATGGCGGAGGCATACCAGTCGCCATAGCGACATTTCTAGTTGTTTTTTAAGGCATACTGTTTGTATATGCACATATATGAAATATATATTCATATGTGAACAAAGGAGAAATCAATACAGGGGACCGTCATCATGAGTAGCGCTTGACGTGGATGAGGCCCTACCTTAAATATACAAATATATTACTACACCAATAAACCTTCATAATAAGACTCTTAATATTAACGTTATATGCCAAACACATACAATTTGCTAAAGAAAACAAACAGAACAAAGGAAAAGAAAAACAGTGACTTGGTGCTTTAAAGAAAAGAAAAGAAAAAAAAAAACTCCGCAGGACCATTGACTACTGGTATACAGAAGTGTAGGTGTGTGCACGTTTCTGGCCAGAAAAATTGTTGCTTTAAACGCATTTAGACTCATAATGGGTCTGATGTTCTGTACAATGTCAGACAACATTATCATCGCGGTCCCTTGAGCTGGCACCATTCTGTTCATCATAACAATAATAGTGGATGCTCTCTTATGCACTATTCCAGGTTGGAACGCATGCAAACCGCATTATAGGGGATCCAAGAAGGACCAGTGTGAAAGAGAGTATAGGTCTTCTCCATCATCCTGATCAGTGTGAAACGAAAAATGTGCTGCATGTAAGCCAAATCCAGAATCGTTATTATGCGCTTGCCACACCCGTACGCAAAGGCACGTACTGTATACATGTATGACCCAATGGACATGAACCTGTATGTTTTATGCTACGCACTCCGCGGGATACACACTTCGCCAGACTAGTGAAAGTACAACAGATATGATGCTAGGTCTTTGTATGAATGTGTGCGACAATCGCCGCGCTCATTTTTGTGAGAACTGTGACTATATGGATAGGCTGGTTGGACGTTAGGATCGAAACGTTTATTCAATTTGTTTCGACGAAAATTAATTGTCTCTGTCTATACCTGCCTATGATGGATGAAATATCCTTCCTTGCTCTGTTAATAACACTGACTGCTTCTTTGCCCTGTGGCCGCACTGCCGGAGGTAAGTGTGACTGTTTCAAGAACCTGAATTCATATCAAGTCAGCGCTCTTAGGTCTCAACCGAGTGATTTCACCTGCAGAGCTGCAGAGCTGGAAAACCATGTAGGAATATATAGTTATCGATGTAATCACCATCTTTTGGTAGACGTAGAATGCCGATTAGCTATCCGGGCTAAACCCTTCATGGTCTAAGGATCACCTGGTGCAAATCTGAAATACTTGAGCCCTAAGAGTCGTAAGACATCCCCCTTAAAATAAGGAAATTGTTGTTGTTGTTTTTTCCTCCAATTTTGTATATATATTTTTACTGTACGAGGGGACTGCATTCTACAAGCCCTGCTTTTCAGCAGTCCCCTCCATTTCCAGCAATGTTGTTTATGCATTGACCATGTGACGTAACAGTTATTTGTATGTCTGTTGATAATTTACCTGTATCTCTTTTACAATGTTATTCTGTTCATCGCATGTGGTACTGATTTCCTGACATCTGTGTATACGAGTGTTTCATTGTATATTCATAATTAATTTGTTGTTGGAAATGAAACAAAATCAACTTGAACTTGGGGTCTAGGGCAATTACCCCCTGGGCAATTACCCCCTGACCCTTCCCCTGTCCCTAATCCTAATCCTGAAACTAATCCTAACCATAACCCAAACTCCTAACACTAGACCCAACCTTAACCCTAATCTTAACTCTAACCTTACCACTAACCAGTATTTAGCCGGGGGGTAATTGCCCTCTGGGGGTAATTGCACGGATACGGATATGACGTATGCAGACTGGATGCATGTCAACATGTAGGGGGAATGGGGTTGAGTTGTATTCTTACCATTACATGATTGTTAAAGTAAAAGAAATATAATGTACTATAATGAAACTTAGGCAAATAACTAGAAACGCAGAAATAAACAAAAAAGACTGTGATTTTGGGGGAAATTTAGATAAAGAATTATAGAAGATACACTAAAAAACTACTATTACTACTTTGTGTTTTATGAGAGAAATGGTAACGGAATATTTCATTGCGATTCATCAGATCACTTAGCAAATATTTTTCGTTTCTTCACAATTGAAATTCAGTTTTGTATTAGATTCAGGGAAAATTTTCATACAGAATCAAAGAAGATACAAAAAAAAAACCTACTACTACTACTACTTCTACTTCGACTATACTCACTACTACTACTACTACTACTACTACTCTTTATACTATAAAACTACTACTTCGTGTTTTATGAGGAAAAGAGTATTGGAATATTTTCATTGCGATCAATTTCTTCCAATTCCGATGTGTATTATGTACGGGGGCTGCACGCAAATCAAGCAACACTTACAGACCCACTGTATTATCAATTGTTGTATTGCTCACACGTTTTGCCGTACATTGTGTAAAAGCAATGAAGATAAAATTTGTGAACAAGTTATGTTTATGTATGCATATATACATGTAATGTGCATGTACAATGATAATGGAAACCAATAAATCAAATCAAATCAAATCAAATCAAATCAAATTGAGTTTTGTATTTGTAAAGTTCAAGATCACGTTTACTCCACTTTTTTTTTCAACAATAGCATAACATACATCTCACATTCTACACCACAGGAAAAATCAGACATACCATGTGGATTGAACAGAAGAAACGTAATTCATTTAACACTGATAACGTCGCAGTTCGTATGAGAGAATCAGGCCCGTAACTTCAGGGGATTGAGGAGGCTCAGCCCCCCCCCCCCCCTCCCCCCTTGCTCCCTGGTATTGCTCGTGCGTGTAATATAACGGAAATGAACATAAATTTGAGCTAAAATTAACTTTTTCTAATTGTGAGGCCCCCCCCCCCCCATAAAATTCCTAATTACGGGTCTGAAGAATTACTCCCTTTTATGTGTAAATAGATGATTTCGCCCTTAAAAGAATATGTTTCTCAATGAATGTTCAAATTTCTACATGTTATTCTGCATGAGATCTGTGTCACGATTGAAATGTGGCTCTAGTAAGCGTGTGTTGTATGTGGAAGGTTCGGACATGTTCTGCATAATGCATGCTGTGTGTAGCCATGGAGGTTGAAACTGGGTTTTTCTACCTCCACGATGTAACACATCTTCTATGGCATCCATGCGAGCATCCGTGAAGATTGGGAATTCCCACCGACCGCTGTCGCCGACCTCTGTCGCCGACCGCTGTAGAGGTCGCTGGGAATTCCCCAATAGAGAGCCAATCACATCATCAGATTGCCTCGCGCCTGCTACGTCATGATAACCATGCATAGGGCCGTGTGCATGTGAAGGGGAAAGTGGGGCATAGCGGACCCTGGGGGCATAACAGATCTTTGAAATTAGCATATGTTAAAAAAGGCCGCCATCTTTGCAAATTCTTTGAAAAGGGGTAAAAAGAACATCTCTAACAATGTAAAAACTGACTCTATGGCATTAGCATAGAGGTAAGCAAACACTATTATGAAACTGACGAAATTGCCCTACACGTACACCTTCTTAGGTAAGAAGATGTTCATAGCATGGAGTGTAACGTACCTCCATGTTCCTAGGGCTGAAACTTGGTAATTGTAATCAAATATTTTACATCTTAATTATGAACATATAAACGTTAGACTTGCCTTTTGCCTGTCTTCTAGTCGTAAGGGATTTGATTCCTTTTGCAGGCAAACCATTTTTTTACGAAATATGGCACCAGTCAATAATGGAACAAAATTCTGTTTATCCCCTAACCATTGGACCATTTTGAAAATTATGTATTCGTGCTTTGTGCATGTTTAGCAGTGATTCTTGTTTCAATCTAAGAACATTGGTTCACAAAACAGATGGATAGTTTTTTAAGTTTCCACTTACTTTTTGGATTTGTAAGTTAGCAGAATTCAAAGTACGGGCCTATGACAGTTAGTTTCCATGTAATAGTGGTTGTATCAGAAAAAAAATATAGAGTAGTGCATATTTTTTTCAAGACTTAACTAAAATTGGAGAGCTTGCTTCCAAAAGGCGCTAAATCCATAATTTTTCAATGGATTTAGCGCCTTTTGGTTGCAAGGTCTTCAATTACTTTCCAGTTTAGTCCTATAGATGTTTGAAATGCTTAAAGGTACTACATAAATACTTTCATTACGCAGCTCAGCCCACAAAAATAATAATTATGCCTATATAAGCAGGCCCAATAATATACAACCGTTATAATTCTGAAGGGGCAAAATTTTACCCAAAAAGATTTCGCTTCACCTCTCTAGATCAGATTTGCCTTACCATGTTTTTCTTTGTTTGGAAATCACAAAAATTACCTCGTTATAGCAATTATTTCAGAACTGCCGATCTTGTTATACAAAAGTAGCGCTTGTATTGAAGGAAAGTTGGGTCCGCGAAATTTTCCTCGTAATAGCCGATATCTCGTTATAGCACAGCTCGTTTTATGAAGATTCTCCTGTATCGATATTCATTGTGCGAAAAACGGAGAGATTCGCTACTTCTGTGTACGTGTATTTGGAAATTAATTTTCTCTGTTCCTATTCCATGTTTGTTGTCTGTACTTCTCTTTTTCTCTCTCTCTCTCACTCTTTTCAGAGGGACCTATTTTATACAAGCTTGTCAGCTTTTCAGTAGCTTGATTCCACTGAAATGTAGTTATTGCACAGACACTTTGATTTCTGGGCAATTCCGCGGTAACGGAATTACAAATCAGAGAATTTTGGCTCATATTCTTTCCCCCTGTACACTGGATTGATTACTTTGCCTTCTCTTGATACATTTAAAAGATGAAGAGGTACTCACACTATCACCGCAAATACAAATTTGTTAAATGTTCTCACTTGGTTGGTTACAAAGGAGGTCTATGTGTGATGGTAACGGAATTACCATAAAATTGAGTCACAACTTCAACCTCGACTTTGGGAGTAGTTTCTTTGAAATCTATAACACATACATTATATGTTGCTGTCTGATTTAATCATTGAGTGTGTCAACTTCAATTTAGTTGGATTATTTTTCAAATATTTCATCACATTTTCTTAGTAGCAGGCTTTCCCCCTGTAAAGTCAGTGGTAACGAAATTACACAAATGGTAACGGAATTACGCCTTCTGAAATACACTGGAAAAAATACAAATTCTTGGTACTCGTGTATTCTGAAATGTCTTGATAAAGATTGTTTATACCTTCTACTAAAATATAATCACTAAATAAGTACTCTCTAGCCTTTAACCTAAAACTGCTACAAGTTTATGTGTGCCAAATAAGTTTCTTTTATCAAAAACATACAATTTTCATGCTAATGACTGTGATTTAAAGTTGTAACTATGCCAGTCAAGATCTTTTAACTTGTAAGTACCACATTTATTAAGATTTGTCTACTTTCAAGTTAAGAATTTTACACACTGTAGGAAAATTACATCTGAGACACATGGTAACGGAATTACGCTGCAATAGCCCTACACAAATACAATTCTATAAGTCATGTCAACAATGCTCAAGTTTTCTTGTATTTATTTTGTTAATATCATGCAAGACACCTTTCTCTGTTTTCTTGTTCCTGAATATGCCAATTATTGATAATATGTGTGAATTACTTACAACTGATGTACATAAATGTTATGTGCACATGCACGAGAAAAGAATAAAAAACTCTCCGGATTGACATTGAATTTAAATCTAAATCATAAAATGCTAATTTACAGTGCAAGAGCACAGTGTGCAGACCCATCATTGAACACAATGTTTAATATTGAGTATAAACACAAAGGATGCTTGAAACTTTTGATTTGTTAAAGGAAAACCTGCAGTTGTGTTTCAATGACAAACATAACAAATTACAATTCAACCATAAATTGAAAAGAAAATTTTCTTATATGAATATTACTGCACCAGTGCTCAATCATTAGTATTTATACGTTGTTGCTTTCCTCACTAAAAGTGACATTTTACTAATGGCTGAAGTTGCCTCCTGGTATACAATGTAGTGCACGCTTTACTAAAATGAAATAGAATACAGTAAATTAACTTTTAACAAACTACAATTTTTGAACCATTAGAGTAAGTCCACCAAATTCTTTAAATTCATCTTTACAGGTGAGAGGGCCTCTTATCCATCTGCAGCTCACTGAGTTAGAGCCAGATTATTCAACCTGTGAACAATATCAGTATTTACTAATGACTCCACATATTTTCCAAACGACATCTTCAGAAATAGGACAGTGATTTGATCATTGACTGTTTTCATGACTTGGCCTCTAAATTTCCTACTAGTTTCCTGTCTCTGTCTTTCTTCTTGACTTTGACAATGCTCTGTCTTTGAGTGTTGCAATATATTCACTCACAAGAAGTGTGCATCTTTTCTTTTGCAGTAAGTGGTATTTTGACTGCCTGAAAGCAAATGATAAAATACACTGTAATGGCACTAAGGAAACGGGATTGTATAGCAAGTGGTAACACTAAGAATAAAGGTAGAAGCAGAAGCCCATTGACTCTATACAAAATCTTCTGAGGACGGGAAGTATAGGCCTAAATGTTTTAGAGCTGTATCACAGCAACCGATTGGATAGTACAATGTTCATCACAAATTGTGTTTTTGTCTTTATTTATTTTAAGAAGAAAGGATTAAAGAACAAATTTCTAAGCATAGCAGATGCTCTGTATCAAAGGAGCATGAAATCAAAATAAGTGTCTCTGGAAGAAAGATCTAAGAAACAGATGAAAGAAGGTCATAGTCATACACCTACCACTAAAGATAAAGGACTTGAGGATGAAGACAGGACATGTTCAATAAACGGTCAGACTATTGACATATATAGTCTTAATAATGTCTTTAGCGTATAGAAAGATCAAAGGTGTCACATTCATTGGGCATCCCATGTCAATCTATGACTTCTATCATGTTTCATATTTCTATGTATCATCCTTCTTTTAAATACTCTCTCCTCACGAAATTCTCTTGTTCATTTCTCTGGCAGTGCTCTCTTTTCCTTTTAAAAAAAAATCTATGTCCTTCCTCTGCTTTCTAACCTATGTTCAATTTATGCTGCATCACACCCATTCAATAGTCCCTCAGCACTATACTTAGATTTTATATTAAACCATGAGACTCTTTTAGGAAGAAAATATACGTTGATATCTCAGAATTCAGTATGAGTTTTAACATTTGAGAATGAGTATCTTTAGCAAACCTAAATCATCAGTTAGCACAGTCTCCATGTAGTTCTTGTACATGAAAAAAGATGAAAGTAAGGAGGAGACTTCAAGCACAAGTAGTCTTGTCAAACATGTACCCTGATGTCAGGACTCACTGTCAGAGGCATCCAGCTATGCTGAGTCATGTCAGTGTATCATAATATTTCAACTTTCACTCCTTTACTGCCAATCACTAATAACATTAAGCTTGAGGATAATGCCCTGAAGCTATTATACATGAACACTTCACATACATATTTAGTAGGCTTGCTATTAAGGGGGTAAATGCTGCATTTTTTAGTACAAATGTCCTACTTGGCACAGATGTTCCCTAGGGCAATTGATTTTTTTTTTTCAGCTAAAGAGACAATCTGTATCTATGCAAATAAGCCTTAATTTGCATAATTTATGCAAAAATACACATAAAATTATTTGAAAATATATGTGCATCCAGCGGAAATGCCTAATTCGGTAAAACATTTCTGTTGAGTAAATGGAAACAATTCCTGCAAGAATTGATTCCATACCTATGTAAATTAACATACAATTTGCATAATTATGCAAGTTATTGTGCAAAAATCTGCAGTTTTGAGAAAATTTCTAAACTATTAAGCACTGGATCTTGTAGTACAAAGTTTGAACCTGGGATGGATGTTCCTCGGGTCAAAAGTAAATGATTCATCTGAGAGACAAAATAGTCTCTATTTAAACAACCTATTATTTGCATGATATGCATATGCATACCTACACATCTCCAGATAATCAGAACAAACAATAAGCCATAATTTGACAATGTCTTACATCGCTTTGAACTTAATATGCAAAAAGCTTATAAAATAAGACAATATTCTTTCCACTTTCCAGTTGCTCAAACTTTTGCCATATCATGGAATTAACTTAGGCATTTAAGCATAAATTATATAAATAAGCACACCAGACATGAAATTTCAAAACATATTGATCTTTGAAATGACTTTTGCTAGCAACTTTCCCTCATTGTATAAATACTTTGCCAGGTGGAAAAAATAAAAATCGATAGTGACACTCTTTAAATATGATTATGCAAATCTAACAGTAGAGAGCCTACATAAATTATGAACAGATGCAAATTTGAATAATTTTGCTTACAAAAGGACTGTGTTTCCCTTGCAAACAGTACACAACTGAGGTCATGGTTAGAAAATCATTACAAAAAATACTACCCATAGTGAAAGTGTGAATTCTAATTTTCATTGTATTTTCTAGCCAATCAAGCGAATAAGAGGCTTTTTACAACAAACTGATTGTGCAAATAATGTGGATGCAAGGGTAGCAGCACACATTAAGAACTTACAAGCTTGAGTTAGAAACAAAGTCTGTTTTTGAAAAAAAAATGTTAACTCGGTATACTTTGAGCTACTATTGCACGGGAACTATGCTAGGAAATTTACACACATTAGCATTTTGATATGGCTATAATATGCAAAACTTTTCATGTGAATTAACAATAAAGGAGATGTTATACTTAAAGTCAAATAATCTCAGTCTCTGACTTAAAATCAGTCAATTTCAACCATAAATCAAAGCAGATGTACTATGTTCATAGCCATAAATGATAATTCGATAGCTTTTACAATTACTAGGATGTGATTTGTCAACAGATCGTCACAGGCTACTGTTAACGTGAATCATAAATATTATATTCTCCCTGGTTGTGATTGTTTTCCTTTGGAAAAATTTAACTCCCTGGCGGTCCAAAGAATGTTATATTCCACCACATATCAGCTAATACCTGTATAGCTGACATGACTTACATGATCTTGAAGCCTTCCCCCCCCCCCGCCCCCCCCCCCCCCCGCCCCCCCCCCCCCCAAAAAAAAAAAATATGTTAAAGGGGCTGTAAAGTACTGGTTGAGGTGGGGATTCATGGTTTTAACATTCCTAAGTGAGAAAATGAGAAACTTTTTGATATGAAAGAGCATGTAATTTAAAGAAGGAATCAACATTTATTTGATAAAAATTGGTTTTCAATTGGCTGAGATATCCAAAAAGTGATAATTTAATAAAAAAAAACTACATGCCCAAACTTTTTCAGGATCTCTTTGTTTCACCTTGTTTTTGGATATCTCAGCCACTTCAAAACCGATTTTCATCAAATAGACTTATGATACCCCTTAGAATTGCATGCTCTGTGACATCTCATAGAGTGGTTTCTGAATATCTCGCAAAACGTTAAAAGCTAAATCCTCACCTCGACCAGAACTGTAAAGATATCAGAGATTAAATCAAAAGAAATACACAGGTAAAATTGTAAAAGGTATAAAGAATGTCAAAGGTTATACATGTGTGCATCAACATTAACTTCCATGCGACCCATACATTAAATGTAATGACGGTGATGACGATACCATGTCACTGAATATCATGGCCTTTCCTACTTATCAAGAGGAAACAAAAACACTTTAGAGGGGAGGGCTTAACGTTTTTTTCAATAATAAACAAAGGTATCATTGTCAGGTAGAACATGCACATATATGTATACTAAGTTTCATGATCTCACCTTGATTCACATTCAAGATATGAAAGAAAAAGTGAAATACAGCACTTTTATCAGAGCTTTGACATTTTGGCAAGAAATTTCCCAGAGAATAGCAATACATAATGAAGTTTCAAGAGAAATCCTACAAGCATTGCAAAAACATGAGGGAAATAGTGAAATTTTGAGGGCCCAATTGACCTTCATCTTTGACTCCTGACCTTTGACAAATGACTCTTAAATTCCCTAGAAAATCTCTGCCGGAACCAAATTCCATGAAGACACCTTGAACCATGTGCGAGATACATTAAAAAAGGTGAAACTCTCTGGAGGATCTTATTTTGGTAGTACATTGTATGCAGTCAGTAAGTTCGAAGAAAGTACCTTGAGACGTTGCATAGATATAGGGAAAACAATTCAATTTTAGCATTGACCTTGAACTTTTGCCCTTTGACCTCTTCCAGTGCTGATTTTACTCAAAAACTGCTTTATCACTTGCCCCATCATACGTCATCTTTGGACCAGGTTTGGTTAAATTTGCATTATCTAATCTCGAGTTATCGCGTAAAATGATGCAATTTCTTAAATCTACCTTGACCATTGAATTCTGGTACATTCGGGTATTAATATGCATAAGATGCTAATTAGGTGGTATTTGCATAGACAATGTTTTTTGATATAACATACCATTACCTTTTGATTAAAAGGAAATGCATACTACTTCCGCAGTTTCGATTATAAAATGCAGTTCTTTGACTGTTTTTAGAAAACTTTAAAAATAATGTTTTTACTTTACTTTCTTTAGTCATTATGTAAATTAGTTGGAAATTATGGTTCAATAAATTCAATTTCTTTTCTCATTTTGTTTCATAAAGTGTTTCTAACGGGTTAAATCTATCTAGGATGAGATTTAAGGGGAGTTTCTTTACAGCTTCATTAAGGCTTGTTGTTTGTTCTGATTATGTATTGATGTGTAGGTATTGATATGCATATTATGCAAATAACAGGTTGTTTGCATAGAGACAATTTGTCTCTTCAGATGAATCATTTACTCTTGACCCAAGGAACATCCATCCCAGGTTCAAAATTGGTGCTACAAGATCCAGTGCTTGATATCTTAGAAATTCTTTAAAAATGAGATTTTTGCACAAAAACTTGCACAATTATGCAAATTTTATGTTCATTTACATAGGTATGAAATAAATTTTTGCAGGAATTGTTTAAACATACTCTATAGAATATCTTTACCGAATTAGGTATTTCCGCTGGATGCACATTATATTTTTAAATTATTTTTTTATGAATTTTTGCATAAATTATGCAAATTAAGGCTTATTTGCATAGATAAAGACTGTCTCTTTAGATGAAAAAATTCCAATTGTACAGAGGAAAATTTGTGCCAAATAGGACATTTGTACTATAAAATGAAGCGATCACCCCTTTTTTTCGCCCTTAGCAAGCCTACTAATTGGCATGAAAGTAGTGTCATTCTTTTCCATATTAGATGTGCGTGTAATTCCGTTACCATGTAATTCCGTTACCACAATTACAGCAGAACTAAAGGAGATATTCACAAAATGGTTTGTGAGTTTTTAGGGAGTCACATGTGGAGAAAAAAAAAATTGTAAGGGGAGAAATTATCAGTGATTAGTTTGTTCAGGAGAAAACTTTTTTTCAATTTTATAGTAACGGAATTACGTCAATTTGTCAGTAGATTTGGAAAATTTCTCAAAAAGATATCATAATGAGAGTGACTGAATGCTTCAAAAAAATGTGATTGTTGAAGCAAAAGAAGAAAAATGTGGAAGTATGGATAAAGTAGAGACATATTTAAGTTGTTTCATTTTAAATTTTCATTTGATATCGTAAAATTTTAGATAAATACAATAAAAAGTCTTCCAACTTTGAAAGTATGTACAACAAAAACGAGGAAAGTTATTGGAAAAGGGTTTTTTGTTTCCGTAAATACAACAATCGGTCTGTATGGGAAACTTAAATATCTGAGCATTTACTTTACTTTGAATTTTGCTGTTTTTGCCCCTCCCATACGGAATTGCCCTTTTGTTTCGTTCGCGCAAATAATTTTTCATCTGCAAATAACAAAATCAAAGTTTTATTTCTCGAAATGGAAAATATGGCTATAAAGTAAAATATAATGTTTTATTCACATCCAAACATTTAGCAATTTAAGACAATTTCAACATAAAACACAAAGTTCCATAAATAATCACTTAAAAAAATGTAGTTACATAGATACATACATACATACAAGACAGGACCACCAAAAACAAAATATAAAAAATCTTAACTATTATCATTATCCTTTACAACGAATTAAACTAGATTTTATAACATTTATACTTCTTTGGATTGATCTTGATAAGCCCAATGCAAACTTTATATGGCTTTGGTGTGTCGTGACATAATTGTACAGCACCAGCAAGTTGCATGTCCCGACACAGCAGGAGATTGTTTGTTTTGTTTTGTTTGTTCATTTCCACCTGAGAAGATGGCTGGATAGCCCATATTCAGCTACACTAAGCTGGTCTTCCATGGGGTCCAGTTGAATGTGAGGTGGAACCACTTCACCGGGTTAAACACCCTGCTCTTTGCGATGAATGAATGAAGCGGGATCTTTTACGTGCATGAGTTGTGACTCTCTCATACACGGGACCTCCATTTTATGTCCTATCCGAGGGACAGAGTGTTTTGCCTCTTGCTAGAGGGGACGGTATGATTACACACAACATTGCTCAGTCCAGACTTGGGTTCGAACCCGGGCCCTTAGGATCGTGAGGCAGACGCGCTATCGACTGAGCCAACTCACCGGAGCAAATTGTTCAATTGTACAACACATGGAAAATATGTGGCAGTTCTTGAGTTGGGCAAGTTTATAGCACAACTCAATAATCTACATGGTGACAAAAAACTATATAATTCTTATCATTGACTTTTTTTCAGGGGAGAAAGTATAGCTCTATACCAAGGGTATCTATAAGACGAAAAATACCATATCAGTTCCAACTCCATTACAGCTGCCTGCTGATGACTCATCCTACAACAAGCATGCCCTCTGAAGTCTACTGTAAAAGCTGTTATTTTTGCATGTACAGATATTTTTGCGAATGAGGACACAGACATTAGTGCAAAATGTTGTTTTTCATGATTTGATACTGAGACTAAATTGCAAGTGCACTAAAGCCTGTCTGTTCGTGAAATCTTTATGTGTTGTTGCATTCACAGTCTTCACAGCCCTGACAGTGATTTGCGAAATTCGTGAAAAATTGAACCCTCACAAATAAAACAGCTTTGGCAGTACATGTACTGTATGTTACTGAATATAACAGCTTAGACAGCATGTTACTAATAAAACCTAATCTAAATTGATCATAAGAGAACATGTTTGCTATATGAAAAACACATTCCAGTACTGCTTTCAACTTGAAATTTACACACATATCAACAGTACATTGTATATATCAATAATATTGATTAATAATGATGATAATGTTAATGGTGTACATTTCTGCAGCAAAACAATCTATCAAAGAGATGCTCAAGGCCCTTTTAGACTTTTAGGATAACAAAAGAAAAAAACAGAAGGAAAAGTATGTAACACAATTACTATGGCATATTGAACAGATATATGTTCTGTGTAATGAGCTGGAACAATTGATCCTGATATGAATTAGTGTTTACAAATGCCATAATAAATGCCATATATCCACTGTCATCTACTAAGTTGTTTCTCACTTTAAACCAGTAATCTCCTTTAAACAAATGTCTTGTTAAAAACAGTACTAAATATAAATCATTGCGAGTTATATTCGCAGGTTTAGTGGGTGCATTTTGTGTCATGTTATAAATGAAGCTGAAATAAGATTCATTTTTGTTTATTCAGTCTTTAAAGTGATAAAGGCTCGGTTTCTAATTTACTTCACATTTCTTTCCACATTTCACGTGTAACACTACATCAGCCAAATACACGCAAAGTTTGTTCAGGGAATGGCAAAACACATGACAACAGAGATCAGGTCTTTCTAATCTTTAATAATGGGGAATGCACAATTTTGGGTGGCCATTTTGTACATCTCAACGTCCTCAAATGTGCACAAGTTTCATCATCAAGAACATTATTCAGCAACCATGAAATAGGTCAAATTTTTATTTGTTTAAAATGGAAAAATAAAACACCATTCATTCATATTTTGGCGACCATATTTGAGTCCATCTTGAATGCAAAATTTGCAGAATCCAGATATGGATTCGACACTTTCGAAATAGGGTAAGGCCATCAAGAATTACTTGGTGAACAGTATAAAAAAAGAAGGTTTAAGCCCAAAATATGGTTTTGGCACCTAGGCTATAAGAATCCAAGAGGGTTCCACACTCTATAAGCTTTTTTTGATATTTTTTTGATATTTTTTAATAGGATTCTCTGTTTCTTCACACAAGGCATACTGACAATTATTTCACGTTAGTTCCTTCAGCAACCATTGTAATGCATCCTTGTTGTAAGTTTTCAATTATTATTTTTTTTTGGGGGGGGTGGTGCACGTCACGAGACCGACACCCACGAGTCATACAGCCTGCAAGTCATACAGCTCACTAATTATACAGCCCACGAGTTCGACACGAGTATATAAAGCCCACGAGTTCGACATCAAGTAAAATAAACCCCCGATTGTCTGTTCAAAAATAAACAAAATTCAGTGAAATTGCTTAAGATGTTTCAACGTTAATTTCAAAAATACCAAAACACACTCGTTTCCCTTTCCACAAAACACAGACGGGTAATCACCTACTTAAAAAAAGATAGAATTAAAATGGTGTGCACATCAACCAACTAGAAAAACACCCAGCAGTGAAATGAAGTTAACAAGAAAATATTTCAGAAAATGGTCAATGTCGCAGTGCGCACGTGCTCATATGGAAGGGGAGTAGGCCTATAATCATCTGCAAAGGTGATAATTTACTATAAATTCACAGAAAATAATGTGAAGGTCCATTAGAGTAGCAGTAAGGATTCATAAAAGAGAAGATGCAACCTTGGAAACAGCTATTCTATTTCATGAAAAATGTACCGTTTTGTGGAGAATAATTTTACAAACACATGCCACAAATCGAGGTTAATCGCTGCGATATTAAACGTTTTCTTCCGTAGAAGTTCATACATACAACGTAATAGCTACAGAGAAAATTACAAATGAAATCATAGCAGGTGCGTATATTAAAGCAGGTTTATAGGATACCTCATAAGACCTATTTAGTTCTAACTAATGAAGTGAGAAAGAAAAGGGCGAAAAAACCCAAGTTACATCCTGACCACCATCTAGCTAGAAATCGGGAAAGCCTATTAAAAATAGCACGATGGCAATTAAAATTAAACCACGTGATACATCGTTCTTGTCCTCTATTATTTTTCCGACACTTGGGGGGGGGGGAGGGGGATGGGGTCCCATGAAGAGGAAGATTATTTAAAAAAAAGAAGAAAAATGGCAACGATGTCGCTCCCCGTACCGTGACCGAACTGCCCCCTAAAAGCCACACGTGTAGAAAGTGTCTCATGGGATGACCCCTTATATTTGTTACCGAAGAAAGTAAGATGTTTGTTATAATATGCTATTGTGAAATACGAAATAAATTTGAATTTGAACTGAACTGAAATATCGCTAAACTTTTAACTGACCACTTCACTGAAATTCACTGAAAGTTTTATGGGAAATGATTTCAGGTTCTTCATTTTGTACCTTCTCTTTTAAGGATACAATCGAAGTTGCGTGAGGAGATCAAGATACTTGCTAATATCTAAATCTCCTTCGTTTCCTTCTCAGTGGTAAACACTGTCTCCACCGTTCAGGGATGGAAAGGGGAAGACATCCGACTGCCATGTCACTTCCAAGGGGAGCCTGCAGCTGTGGTCTGGGTCAAGGAGAGCGTCTTATATCAGCCGGCTCCCAAGGCTGAATTTAGCGATGGGAATTTTGAGAGCTTGGAGGAAGGATTCGAATTCGACAAGAACTTCAGCCTTGCCATCACCAACTTGAAGTTTGCAGATGGGGGTCATTACGTTTGTCGTGTGCTTCTGAAGAATTTCGAGAATATCGAAAATTCTGTCCATTTGACGGTTAATTGTAAGTAATACTTTGTATCATTATGATGTGGAGGTCGGTGTTTGTTTGTTTTTTTCATCGGTCAAGTTGCATTAAATTGTGAAAGAATCAAACAACAGTCGGTGGAAGAGACAACTGAAGGAATTAATAGTTATGATGGCAGAGTGACCTGTCAGTAAATCATTTAACACAATATGTCAGCCACTTCAATACTAAAAAATGCTTCCCTCTCTCATGAAATCTATCTTTTGCCTTTCACTTTTTCTCATGTTATTTCACCTACTCGTTTATCAATTATTTCATTTTTAACAAAAGGAACAGTGACGAATACACCCTTTCTCTAGCTTTCCGTAATTGAAATCGTGTCGGTGAAACCGTGTTACTTTTATAATAAACCATGATAAAATGAACTTAAATGACAGAAATTATGCTGATCCGTGGTAAAGTGGCAAGCTGTTCATGGCAGGTGATGAATTTCAACAAATCAACCCGATGAACATCAAAAAATACCCAGTGGTTCAAATACTTCTCATTTGTCCAATTCTGGAAGATAACTTGCAAATGTTCAGTAAAACATCAAAATATATGACAAATTAAGGAATTTTCATAATCTATCCTGGGCAATTCCGCGGTAACAGACTTACAAATCAGAGAATTTTGGCTCATATTCTTTTCCCCTGTACACTGGATTGATTACTTAGCCTTCTCTTGATACATTTAGAAGATGCAGAGGTACGCACACTATCACCCCAAATACAAATTTGTTAAATATTCTCACTTGGTTGGTTGCAAAGGAGGTCTATGTGTGATGGCAACGGAATTACCAGAAAATTGAGTCACAATTTGAACTCTGACTTTGGGAGAAGTTTCTCTGAAATCTATAACACATACATTATAGGTTGTTGTCTGATTTCATCATTGATTGTGTCAACTTCAATTTAGTTGGATTGTTTTTCAAATATTTCATCACATTTTCTCAGCAGTAGGCTTTCCCCCCGTAAAGTCAGTGGTAACGGAATTACACAAATGGTAACGGAATTACGTCTTCTGAAATACACTGAAAAAAATACAAATTCTTGGTACTCATGCATTCTGAAATGTCTTAATAAAGATTTTTTATGCCTTCAACTAAAATGTAACCACTAAATAAGTACTCTCTAGCCTTTAACCTAAAGCTGATACAAGTGTATAGGTGCCAAATGAGTTTCTATTGTCAAAAAACATACAATTTTCATGCTAACGACTGTGATTTGAAGTTGTAACTATGCCAATCAAGATCTCGTAACTTTTAAGTACCACATCCATCAAGATTTGTCTACTTTCAAGTTAAGAATTTCTCACTCTGCAGGTAAATGACATCCAAGACACATGGTAACGGAATTACGCTACAATAGCCCTACACAAATACAATTCTATAAATCCAGTCAACAATACTCAAGTTTTCTTGTATTTCTTTTGTTAATATCATGCAAGACACCTTTCTCTGTTTTCTTCTTCCTAAATATGCTGATTATTGATAATAGGTGTGAATTACTTACAAGTACTGTACGTAAATATAATGTGCACATGCACAGAAAATAACAAAAAACTGTCCGGATTGACACTGAATTTAAATCTGAATCATGAAGCGCCAATTTTCAGTGCAAGAGCTTAGTGTGCAGACCCATTATTGAACACAATGTTTAATATCAAGGATGAACACAAAGGATGCTTGAAACGATTTATTTGTTAAGTGAAAAGATGCAGTTGTGGTTCAATGACAAATATCATTAATTACAATTCAATCATAAATTGAAAGGAAACTTTTCTTAAATATGATTATTACTGCATCAGTGCTCAATCATTAGTATTATACACTGTACATTGTGGCTTATATTAATCACTAAAACCTTGTGACATTTTACTAATAGCTGAAGTTGCCCCCCGGTATACAATGTACAATGAAGTGCATAATTTGATAATAATCTTACAATGTAAGTCCTACTTAAGCCTACAAAAATAAAATGAACTGAACTAACACGAAATAAAATACAGTAAAATAACTTTTGAAATAACAAACTACAACTTTTTGAACCATTAGAGTGACTCCACCAAATTATGTAAATTTATCTTTAAAGGTTAGAGGGCCTCTTTTATCCATCTGCAGCTCACTGTGTGAGAGCCAGAATATTCAACCTGTGAATAAAATTAGTATTTACTTCTGACCACACAAAATTGACCTCTTCAGAAATACGACAGTGATTTGATCATTGACTGTAATCATGACGTGGCCTATAAATTTCCTACAAGTTTCCTGTCTCTGTTTTTCTTCTTGACTTTGACAATTTTCTCATCCTGAGTGTTGCCATACATGTTCACTCACAGGAAGTGTGCATCTTCTCTTAACAATAAGTGGTATTTTGACTGTCTGAAAGCAATTGATAAAATACACTGTTATGGCACTATTAAAGGAAACTGGATTGTATGGCAAGTGGTAGCATGAAGAGTAAAGGTAGAAGCAGAAGCCCATTGCCCTTATATAAAATAGGATGGGAAGTATAGGCCTAAATATTACAATTTAGAGCTGTATCACGATAACTAATTGGGTAAATGTTCAGTTCAAATGGTATTTTTGTCTTTGTTACTTTTAAAAAGAAAGGATTAAAGAACAAATTTCAAAGGGTAGCAGATGCTCTGTATCAAAGGGGCATGAAAATCAAAATACGTGTCTCTGTGGACGAAAGATCTCAGAAACAGATGAAAGAAGGTCATAGTCATACACCTACCATTAAAGATAAAGGACTCGAGGATGGAAACAGGACATGTTCAATGGTCTTAATAAAGTCTTTAGCATAAAGAAAGATCAAAGGTGCCACATTCAATGGGCATCCCGTGTCAAATAATGACTTCTATCACATTGCGTATGATTCTTCTCTAAAATTCTTGATCTGTCCTCACAAGAATTATCCTGTTCATTTCTCTCTGATAGTAGCAGTGCTCTCTTTCTTTTTAAAGAAATTTTGTGTTCTTCCTCTTCTTTCTAACCTTTGTCCAATTTATGCTGCATCACACCCATTCAATAGTCCCTCAGCACTACAGAATGTATACTTACATTTTGTATGAAACCATGACACCTTTTAGCAAGAAAATATACACTAATATCTCAGAATTCAGTATGATTTTTGACATTTGAGAATGAGTATCTATATAGCAAACCTAAGTTATCAGCACAGTCTCCATGTAGTTCTTGTACATGAGAAAAGGTAAAAGAAGGGAGGAGACTTCAAGCAAAAGTAGTCTTGTCTGGCATGTACCCTGATGTTAGGGCTCACTGTCAGAGGCATCCAGCTATGCTGAGTCATGTCAGTGCATCATACATATATTTCAACTTTCACTCATTCACTGCCAATCACTAACACTGTTAAGCTCAAGGATAATGCCCTGAAGCTATTTCATGAACAGTTCACATACATATTGGCATGGAAGTAGGTTATGTCATTCTTTTCCATATCAGATGTGCGTGTAATTCCGTTACCATGTAATTCCGTTAACACAATTACAGCAGAACTAAAGGAAATATTTCACAAAATGCTTTGTGAGTTTTCAGGGAGTCACATGTAGAGAAAAAATTTATAAGGGGAGAAAAAATCAGTGATTAGTTTGTTCAGGAGAAAACTTTTTTCAATTTCATAGTAACGGAATTACGTCAATTTGTCAGTAGATTTTGAAACTTTCTCCAAAAAATATAATGAGAGAGACCGAATGCTTCATAAAACGTGATTGTTTGAAGCATAAGAAGAAAAATGTGGAAGTATGGATAGAGCAGAGAGATATTTCAGTTGTTTCATTTTTGATTTTCATTTGATATTGCAAAATTGTAGATAACTACAAAACTATAAAAGTCTTCAACTTTAAAAGTGTGTACAACAAGAATGAGGAAAGTTATTGAAAAATATTTTTTTTTTGTTTCCGTAAATACAACAATCCGTCTGTACGGGGAACTTGAATTTATGAGCATTTACTTTACTTTGAATTTTGCAGTTTTTGTCCTTCCCATACGGAATTGCCCTCCTCTTCTTTTTCTTTTTCTTCCTGCCTTTTTGTCAATAATATTTTTGCTAATTCTGTGCAGATTTTAAATTCTTCTATAATTTTGTCTGATATTAGTGATCATTTTCCTATTATAGCATGTTTTGACCTTACACACTGTGTTAATAAATTTCATTTTTCTTCATCCAGACGTAGAGCTACTACAGAAAATTTGGCTAGCCTTGGTGCTAGCTTACATAGGGCTGATTGGTCTAGTGTTTACGATAATGATGATATAAATGTATCGTTTGATAATTTTTCAGGGATAAGTAATAGATATTTTAGATGAATAAATTCCCAGATGAAAAGAAAAGTCAGTTGATTATAAAACTTCCCCCAAATTACCATGGATTACAAAATCTCTTCTTCGTTCAATGAATATAAAAGATCGGTTATATTATAAATTCAAAATGAAAAAAAATGAGAAGTCAAAAAAATCAATACCTTTTGTATAAAAATACTTTAACGAAGATTATACGGTTGAAAACGAGAAAATATATGATTCAGTTTTAGAAAAATATAAACATGATATCAAAAATAAATGGAAGGTGTTGAAGCAGACTATGAATATGTCAAAAAAGAAATCAAATATTACAAAAATAAGACATGATAATAATATTTTTAGAGATCCCAATGATATAGCCAATATTTTTAAATCTTATTTTTCAATGAAAGGAGAGAATTTGGCAGAAGAAATACCGCAGTCAAATATACATTTTTCTTAATTCTTTGGTCAATCCAATTCCAGTTCTATTTTTTTCGTTCCAACAACAAAATATGAAATAATAGATATTGTTACTGCAATGAATAACAAGCGAAGTGCCGGTTATGACGATACCAGTAATTCTATTTTAAAGGGAGTTATATCTTCAATTGCTGACCCACTTTCATATATTTTCAATAAATCCATATTAAGTGGTGTTTTTCCTGAATTTATGAAACTAGCTAAGGTTTTCCCTTTATTCAAAAAAGGAGTTGCTTCTGAAATAAGTAATTAAAGACCTATTTCTTTGCTTTCATCTTTATCTGAAATATTGGAAAAATTAATATTTACAAGAAAAACTAATTTTCTGAATTTTCATAATTTTTTTACAAATTCTCAATTTGGGTTTCGTCGGAAACATAGCACCATTCATGCCCTTTTAAAGTATATCGACCACGCTGCGCATACTATTGATAATCATTCACCATCACACATCAGAGTTTATTTTCCCCTACTATCTTCGCAGCAGAATTTGTATTGCTACGAATCTAGTACGTCCCTACCTTTTCCTCGGGCCGGCCATCTTTTCAAGCAATGCTTACAATGGCGGCCCTCAGCATAATCGCTTCTTAATACAGTTGTTATTGTAATCCCTGCTGCATAGAAATGCACACTGTATATTGTACCATTAATATCCTTTTATATTGTTGTTTATGCAAGTTAAACGACTCTGTTTTTAAATATATTTTGTATGTTTCTCACATGTTCATGATTATGTAACTTATGTCTATTGATTTGCAGAAAATAAAGTATCTATCAAATCAAAAATTCCCATCTTGTTGGTATCTTCTTGGACTTCTCCAAGGCCTTCGATACAACTAATCATGAAATATTACTTTATAAACTGTCTCATTATGGAATACGGGGGAAGGCCTTGAAGTGGTTCAGGAGTTACCTACATAACCGAAAACAATACGTATCTCTGCACGAGAACAGCTCAAGTTTCGATGTATACATTAAATGTGGCGTCCCACAGGGTAGTTTATTAGGACCTTTATATTTTATCATTTATATCATTGACTTTTGCAGATCATCTGACATACTTTCACTTATACTTTTTGCTAATGATTCAAATATTCTCTTTTCTCACCAAAATCCAGATACTCTTGTACGGATCGTTGATTCCGAATTGAAAAAAAGTAACTAAGTGGACAAGAGCTAATAAATTATCACTTAATCTTCAGAAAACTAAGTATATGCTGTTTAGTAATTTGATAGAAGATTTAGGCACAACTATTATTTTTGATGACACTTTGTTAGAAGGAGTATCTCATATAAAATTCCTTGGTATCACAGTGGACGATAAACTTTCGTGGAGGCCGCATATTACAAACATTTGTACGATAATGTCACGCAATATTGGCATTATTTATAGACTCAAGTTTCATATTCCATTGTCCTCTTTGTTGACGTTGTATTTTTCTCTAATTTTACCTTATCTTATTTACGGACCCCTAGCATGGGGATGTGCCCATCAAACTTTACTAGATAAACTGCTGTTATTACAACAACAACAGCAACAACAAAAAAGGCTGTTCGTATTATTTGCGGCGTCCCTAATAAAAACCTCAAAACAAAAACAAAAAAGTCGCCAGACAGGAAATTTTAGTTAAGACCATATTCTGAAAGAGCAGACTTGAAGCTGTAAAATGATGTATAACTCAAATCAAATGGACTCTCCTAACGTATCTAAATATTGGAAAGAAAGCACAAACTCAGCAAAAGTGTGAACTGAGAAAAGAGACTCTGAAGTACAGTGTCTATTCAAGCGCTTAATCTTTTCGTGCTGGCTGTGCGATGAATGGGACAAAAAAACAGGAAGTAAACCACCAGAGTAACAACAATGAAGGGATTATTAGATTAAACTGAAATTAAGCATGCCTCATTAACACATTCTGTCTATAATTAATGCCAACTTTCAAAGCAGTAGCACTATCTTTTCAAAAGTTATTAGAGTTGAAAGTGAAGAGTGTGGACAATAATAATGATAATAGTAATAGCTGCTTATATAGCGCATAATATTCCTGAAATCTCTATGACAAGGTTTTTCAGAAATGAAAAAGGGATTCTAAAGACACACCTAATCACACTATTCTACCAAAAATGTTCGAAATAAACTGCTTTAAAAAAAACACACTTTCCTGCCCGTTTTATGATACCAAATTTTAGCATAATGTAAAAGGAGACCCGCTCTTTCAGAAAATATGAAAAAGTCAAGTTCGGCTAGGTTAACCCATTTCACTTATTTTCAGTCCTCCCGCAAAATCAGTGTGTGCGACTTTATGTTCGTTTTGAGGTGCACGGTCACATATATACACGACACTGTATATGTACGCGGGGCCAGCCGGGAAGCGAGCAGCTGCAGGGAAGTGGACAGGTATATGACGCGAGTGTGATGCGTGATGGCCTTACGTTGCAGGCCAACTTATCGCACATGTATGTTCTTGCTCTTGTGTTTCCTGCCCCCTTCGATAAGGTTAGCTAGCTAACTAGCGCAGCGAAACATTGCAAGCGCTAGCGCTGCGATTATTATCAACGAGCAGAACATATCAAACAGTGAAAACGCCCTCTCTCGCGGAGAAATAAATAATTCTGCTTATCAAAAGTGAAAAACTCTGTTTATCAAAAAAAACTGTAATTACCAACTGATAAACTCTGTTTTTCACTGATAAACTCTGTTTATCAGTGAAAAACAGAGTTTATCAACTGATAAACAGAGTTTTTTCTTTGATAGACTGTGTTTATCAACTGATAAACACTGTTTTCTGATAAACTCAGTTTATCAAGTGATAAACTCAGTTTATCAGATTGATAAACTCTGTTTATCAATTGATAAACAGAGTTTATCGCATCAGAAAAACTGTGTTTATCATTTGATAAACTCAGTTTATCAAAGAAAAGCTCTGTTTATCTGTTGATAAACACTGTTTTTCACTGATAAACAGAGTTTATCAGTGAAAAACAGAGTTTGCATTCTATGTGCTGATTGAATATCAAGCGGTGTTCCCATTTAGATTTGAGTGTAAATTCTAAGTTTTTGTCACTGTTTTGTGTGCAAAAGTCATGCCTTTAAAGTAATGTAGCTTCTGGTCATTCGAAAGAAAACGTAAACATACATTTTCTCTACAACCTTGTTCACTTAACAAAAAGTGCTTAATGTCCAGAAATCTCAAAGAAAATAAAAGTTATTCTCTCTCAAAGCATGACTACCCTGATGTCTCAGAATGATGTGGTACACAGGGGGTTTCCACCATGGCACATAAATAGTTAAAACCAACATAGAACTTTCATATTTTGATTATATATGTATACATAATAGTTATGACATCACAACTATACTTAAAATACGGCACCTATCAAGTACGAGGACGAGCCAACTTCACTACATGTATATATATATATATATATATATATATATATATATATATAGTTTTAATATAAAGTATGTACCATCCTGTAATTTTTTCCCTAGCGATGGCATCAAGACATATAATCGACGAATGCGTCAATAGGAGTCAGTCCAGTCAAATCCGATGTGCGTATTGATCAAACCCAATCCAATTCCACTTCCATTATACTCACGTGTATCGTGAGTGGATTCAAGCCTGACATTTCTTTGATGTGGACCGATGAGTCTGGAAAGAGACTACAATCCATGGCTTCACTGCAGACAACACTATCTGACGACACATATGAGAGGTTGGAAAAAATCAATGTTTCAGCAAATCACGGGACAGAGCAAACCTTCGCGTGCATAGCTACAGGTGACGCGGTGAATGGAACGTCGACCAAAGAAATCACTCTTCTGCCTACTAGTGTATCAGGTTCTGTGAAAAGTTTTGAAATTTGTGTTTCCGAATATTACCGTGTCTTATCAAAACCTCCACTACAAAGAAAGCATGCATGACAAGCATAGAAACGATTAATACTTCAACAAACGTCTTCATTCTGACATATCTGATTTGTCACATCGGAATCTAATCTGAGCGAGTAGTTTTAAGAAAACATTATTGATTGACAACCCAAACGATTGTGAGTCTACTCTGCTATCGAAAACACTTTCATCAAAATAAAAAAGGTGTTAACTAATATAACGGCAAAGACCGTATATAAGGCAATTTTCTGTACAGCTGTTTTACTCGTAAAGTCAACTTTAATACACGTCTGTGGCGCTACGGCTACGCCAAATAACATCGACGTTGTGAAAAATTATCGCGGTACTTATAAACATGTTTAATGACACTACAGTCTCTAGTGAATAACGTGTTCTTACCGTATCTGTATCAAATTTCAGGAGAAGTGGATATTGTCGGTCTCATCTTTGGACTTGTCATTGGTATACCAGCTGCCGTAACCATCCTCGTTCTCCTTGTTGCAACTTTTTGGCAAAAATGTGATCAGGACGTCGTGTCGCAAAGAGGTGGCGCTTGCATGTTTCTATCTTTATGTATTTATTTGTTTATTTGTTTATTTGTTTGTTTGTTTGATTCCATGTAAAACCTGTAACTAGGCATGAACTATATCGATGCTTGTAATTTTCTCTATTATAGGCCCTACCTCTTAAATTGTCGCATTTATAGGCCTACAATTGATATTGTTCTAATCAACCATTATTGTAATTTCTGCGTAGTAATTTAGTGACACACTCAGCAAGAGGTGAAAAAAATACGAACAAACTCGCTCTTTATAGCAATAACATTTTTAAAATGAATATCAATCTCGTCAAGTCTCGGAGCACTCACCACCAGCCGTGCAGACAACAAGTGATGGTAACGATGAGAACAGAAAGTGGTACTCCATTAGATGGGCAGACTTCAAACTTTGTTGTAGACGACTGAGGGACGTGTCCACACAACACGTGAGTATGACGTGGGGATGACGTGTGTAACGTCACTCTACAAGGATTCAAGAAGTTATAAGCTTAATCTTACTTCTAGCGTCGTCATTTTGTCACAATGAAACTGAAAGCGGTATAAAGGACCATATTATGAACGCTGGTAAACTTGTTGATCCGTATATGAGCACTTCCACCTTTGTTTTTTCTTGGAACTTGTGTCACTTTCGGCTCATGTCTCAAGCATCTTTTATTGCGACAAGATCACCTAACCGTGACGTGCATAGGGCCTACAGTTATTTCATGTATTATGATTTAGGTAAAATACAAAGTATTGCCCCGCTACTGACACGCACGCCAGAATATGAAAATGCTGCCAATGATGTGGGAATCATTTTACATATGGTATGCTTCATACAGTTTTGAATATTACAAAATCTTGCACCAATATGCACGTTCGTAAGGCAAAATGACCTGTTTTTTTTTTCTCAAGGAATCGAGGCTTTTACCCAGTTTTGATAATGTGAAGCGGGTCTTACCCATGCGAATTTTATGTTGGAACAGTTTGTTTGAAACCAAAGCCATAATCGTAGAAAAAACAACAACAACAACAACTCTGGGTTACTGTTACAGACTCATCTCTCTCTCTCTCTCTCTCTCTCTCTCTCTCTTACAGCCTCGAATACCATTCTGGCTGTACGCCTTCTATCGGACCGCACTCGCCGCCTATTTCTTCGTATTTTTCATGACGTACGTTGTACTCGGAGTGAAGGCAATGGGTGGGAAGTTCTTCATTTACCTCCCGGTCTGGGCGTATACTGCGGCCGTGTGTTATGTGTGCCTTGCCTTCTTTAACGTTGCGGTGGATTTCGTAAAGAGCAGGAAACATGCAGCATTTGAAGGTATTCATACGGCGGGAGTTGAATTACAGGAGAGGTGGGGGGGGGGAGCTAACATGAAAGCCCAAGTTATATGCAGGACCCAAGGTTAGCGATGGACAGAGATCACGAAAAATTGATGTTTTACCTCTAGATTTCTAAAAGGTTTGTGGCCCAATACAACAACTAAGGATTGATTATTTTGCCTTCCTGCCTTTTTTTTTTGGACTACACGATTATAGATTTCAAGATTTTAGTGGCACGAACAAGCCACCAGAGACACAAGTTATTGTCGAACCTTGTTTGTACTCAGCTTCTTCATCGCATATGTTATCCATGGCCAATGGCAGGCTAAGCTTGGTCAGCCCTCAACAAAGTCTTAAACACACCGTTTTGACATTGTGGTTACTTGATTATAGAAATTTTGAAACTCTGCTGAATGAGCGGTAGAATGATTTTGAGGTGCTTTAACACACATACACACACACACACACACACACACACACTCATACGATTATCAGTCAATAATATACAAAATTATGATGTTGATAAACAAATTCGGCTACGTTTCAGAACCGTTTCTGATCATGATCTATTTTCTCGAAAAGAGTATGGAAGATTCAGTTGCTCACATGTCGTGTTTCATTTCGTTTTGACTATGTTTGAATCATATGGCACATTAAGCGGTGTTTGTTAAGCAGTAGTTTTTCGGAGCGTCGTTTTTATAGCTTCATTTAATTAACAAAATGACAACCGCGCTGTAAGAAACATTCACTCAGACATTCACATAAAAAAACCACAACAAAGCACTCTCAAGAACCCTGTACTATTTTTCCTGGTGAGGCCATCATTTCGTCCTATGTATGCCTTCGTATGCTACTCAATCTTCAGTGTTGAAGGCGATGCTTATAACTGATCAGTGGGAATCAGTGGGAATGCTGGAGAGTGATTGTTCCAATTCTTGTGGGATTCATTTGAGAGTATATTATATATCTATTGTTGTGTGAAAATTATTTTCTTCCGAACGGTCTCATATTCAAGTAATGTGCAGTTTAATGCCCCGTCCCTGTACAGACATGCTTGCCTGGAACCATTAAACTGCATATTACTTAAATATGAGATAATTCTGAAGCAATTTAATAATTTTCACACAACAATAGATATATAATGTACTCTTAAATGAATCCCACAAAATTTGAAATAATCATCCCATTGCATTCCCACTGATCAGTTACTAGTCATCCCCTTCAATGCCTTTTCAATAAAATTTCTCTCTCACACACAATTTCTTTAAACTGAATCTTACATAATAAAATAATAAGGGTGAAAGCATCTATAACCAAGTCTCTTACCATGCTTATAGCAAAGTCTTAAGCTTATTGCATAGTGTCCTTGATAATCTTTTGTATTGTTTGAGTCATTCGTGATACTTTCAGTTGATTACTGTTAATCTATCATTCTCGATCCCATGTCTCTTGATACTTTCAGACAAAGTTCGGTACCAGATTCAGTGGTGTCTCTTCAACATCGCCGCCGCTTCCTGCCCCCTCGTAACCGGGGGTCTTTGGTTAAGCGTATACTATGGCATTTCGGTAAACCTACAGATTTTTATTATAGTCTACGTTAGTGTAGATCTCCTTCCCACAGTCGTCTGCTTCATCGAAGTCTTTGTCACCCTCATCGTCGTCCGCTTCGTGCACGTGGTTTATCCAGGCTCCTACCTGATCATCTACTTGCTCTTCACTGTCATCTACTGGGCGGTTGGGGGAACGGGCGCTTTTGGAAACCCTTACGTTTCTCCCATTCTCGACTACGAATACTACCCCGGCATCGCGACCGCAAGCGTAGTTGGTTCGACCTCTGCAGTGCTCTTGGCTCTGGCCGTGTTCAAGGGATTGTATACCCTCCGTGTCAGATGTATGGATAGCAAAAGAACAGAAGCCTTTCTTGCTACTGAAGAGTCGTCAACTGTTGAGCTCGAAGCACTTACAACGTAGTTTTGATGTCAACATCCTCACCATTGCTAAGGTTCATGTTTAGGAATGCAAACGTGTTGAGTGCATATAACTATACTAAACCATGCTATACCCCCTGCCACTTACATCAAGATCAACTGTTTACCGCAAAGTGCCTGAAACAATGACCCAATTGGCCCCTTTAACTTATGAAAAATCAAATATTAATGCAGTGTCTTTCGACATCACGTTAAATATTCCTACATGTATGCATTTAGCGTCACACAAGTAACTGTTGATGACTATGTATCTTAAAACATTATGCAATATCAATCACAATGCTTTATATTTTTCTAAAAGTTTTGTATTAGAAAGAATTGTTTTGGGTTAAACATTATTGTCTATACGATGGGTGTTGTTCGTTATTCCGAAGGTTCGCTATTCTGAAGGTTCGTTGTTCCGAAGGGTCGTTAATCCGAAACACGCAAATTCCCTATACCCAGAGGTTCGTTAATCCGAAAATTTGTGGCGTTATTCCGAAGGTTCGTGATTCCGAAGATCTGTTAATCCGAAAATGATATTCGGAACAGTGAACCTTCGGAATAACGAATCTTAGGAATAACGAGCTGTAACCTATACGATTTAGGGTATGTTATCATGGAGATAATGCATTACAAGAATAAATCCTCTTGATCTCATCTGAAACTTCATTTTGTAAAGATACCTTTCACGTTGGTGTTGGGCGTGCAGCAAGTTTATAGCATCAAAATTTCGCTTCTTGCTTGGATCTGCTTACAAAGATCGTCCTCGATTAAAAAAAAATAGACGAAACTGACTTCAAATGCCGGGATACTTGGGAGCTTTATGGGGCCTACATAGATCCCCAAGCGTGTTAAAATCAGGAATGATTCCGAGAGCATCAGATCAAGATATTCGTGGCCGATTTGTATCGTCTCATCGCACAAAACTCTCCAGTTATCTACACGAGATGTGAAGGTATAGAAAGATAGAAGGGAGTGTATCAGTAAATTTAGCGAAGTTAGAGTGGGATGGTTCATGATTAAAAAAAAACAAACAAACAAAAAAAACGCACACACACCAGTAGTTATTTCGTTAGGGAGCTTCAATTTCAATGAATATGCATTTACTTGCATGTAGTTTATATGATGATTTGAGGCATGCACCCATCCCCCCCCCCCCCCCCTCTTCCCTGGATAGATTACCTCATGAAACATTGGAAAATCATTCATCTGGTATAACGGACTTGGTGTAGTCGTTGTCACGTCTCACAGAATGTACGTAATGTGTTTGCAAAACAGATCGACATCAAAAAGTATGCCAAGTATAATGCTATAAAACAAGTACTTAATATTCAATATTCAACTTTATTTCCATTTCCATTGAATAAACAGAAATAATACACAATACATGAACAGAACATATTTGTGACAATTTCGAAGAAAAAGTGCATGTGATCACGAGTAACAACAGGAATTCCTTTTCTAGGGTATATACAATTAATACATAATACACAGACTAGAATCGAAATGAAGGGTCCCACAAAGGTCCATAGCTTGTAGGGTATTGGACCCTCGGAAGATACATACACAAAATCAAAGAAACCAATGTCAACTGACATTAAATTAACTTAGGAAGGGAAAAAAGAAAAAAAAAGGAAAATGAGACTATGGTACAACACGCGCCATCGTGGACACAAGCACACTGGACTTCATGATGTAACGCTCCCTGGGTTGATATTGCGAAGGATTGGGTGTATATACCGGTATGAATGCAGCAGAACGGCTATAAAAAAAATATACATGATTGAGACAATGAAACCGAACCTAATTCGGTTGTATATCATAAGATTTCGATAGAAATCATTTTGATTTGGTCTTAAAGAATTCAAAGTTCGTGCTGATACTATGTCGTTGGGAAGTGAGTTCAAATACTTTGGCCCCTCGTAGATGAAGGTGTGCTGAGCCAGCAAAGTCCTAAAAAATGGCAAATGGAATTCATTGGATCGCCTTGTTGGATAATTATGAACGGAATACAATTTTTGAACTCATTGTTTAAAATATATCTGGAAGATTATTTTTGTTGTAGTTATACATGAATTGTCCTGAATTAAACAATTAAACAAAATTTATTTTGATTATCTCATTTTCAAAAAATAACGGATCAGTATGAGACAAAAATGCAGTGTAACATATGATACGCAGTGACTTCTTTTGTAGCAGAAGTAATTTATCCAAGAGTGTTTGATATGCATTTCACCATACAAGAATACCGTAATTTAAATGAGGCAATATGAGGGATGAATATTAATGTGAGCAGTGACGACAAAGGAAGACAAAACTTGATCTTGTTGATAGTCACGATAGTTACCAATCTGTGACGTGTTACAAGGACAATCATGCATAAGAGCTGATATCAAGAGTAAAGTAAAAGTAACGAAATTGTATGACACTGTGGTCTGCATGGGCAGCAGAGACAGACAAAGAAGTCAGGCCATTTGGGTTTCTGTGGTCATTATTACCAAACTAAGGAAATAAACTGAACTTATCACTTGTGAAATAAGATTTAAATGTAGTGTCGTATTTGCAGGTAATCTGTTTCAAGCACATTTAACTTAAAAAAGTACGAGCAGATCAAACATTCCACTGTAGCAGAGTACGTTATGATTATAATGATCTATCTGGTTATAGCAATTCCCAAAGTCGTGTCTTTCATGCATAGACTCGGAATGAGTCTTAGATACCTTCTTTTGAGGCTGAAGCGCTAGTTATAGAGCGTACAATAATGTTATCTCTCCTATGAGTACATAAATTATATAATATAGATGTTGTAGACTGTACTTAAGATGTGACGACTTAAATGAATGGTATGATTCGTTGAAGATGTGCTTGGACCGAATCGACGTTATCCGCGGTTGACCTTCGTTTCAATTTGACTGATTATGTGGAAGCATAGAAGTACTGGGACATTGCTTGAAGCAATTGCTCGTCACGAGTTTGACAACCACGAGCCATACAGCCCAAGAGTGACACAGCCAATGATTCATACAGTCAATGAGCCATACAGCACCCGAGCTACAGGACACTATCTAAAAAAGAAAAAAAAAAAGCCTACGAGTTCGACATCAAGTCAAAATAGGACCAGGAGCTATACAGTCCACCAGTCGACACAAGGCAAATAAGGCCCATTACATCAAGGGGCTTAATTTACACAGTGTCGGACTCTTGGGCCTTGTTTGCCTAGTTTAGGACTCATGGAACCTATTTACCTATTTGGCAATTTTCCTTGTGTCGAGCTGTTGGACCTTTTCTTTTCTTTTCTTTTCTTTTCTTTTCTTTTCTTTTCTTTTCTTTTCTTTTCTTTTCTTTTCTTTTGCGCAGTGCCATCTCATGGGCTGATGACTCAAGGACCCTTTTCTTTTAAAATCGAGATCTTGGGCAGCATGACTTGTGGATCGGGCTCGTGGGATTTCCCAATTTGAAGTAGATGGTGGCATTGTGATAAAATATCTGATTGAAGAAAAGAGTGCAAAGTCGACATCCTGCCAGAAGATCTACTACTGCACAAATTCCACGAGAAATGCAATGTTTCAAATATTTATCATAAACATTTGTAACGCCAAATCGAAATATATTATTTTGCGTGTTATCTCGTTGACATAACCTTGCCATGTCATCATTTCATCTTCAAACAATGCCTACAAATCGATTTTGTTTCCGAATCAAAATCAATTCTCTTAGCACGCCCTTTCCCACAACTTGGCACCATGATTAGACGATACGTTTTTCCAGCGCATCATGCTGTGAATTCTGTGTACAAGCATTAAGACGCAATTCCCCCAAGTACCTTATATAATATATAAAAAAGGAAACAAAAACAAAACAAAACAAAACAAAAACATACAACAACGGTTTTTTCCCCCCGTCAGGTAATACATGTTTTAAGACATTACAGATATCGACTGCGGGTATGGTCTATCCAAGACTGTTTTCTTTGTTCCGATATCGGCCAGAAAATTTTCAGCATAAAGACTCTTGAGAAATTATAATTGTAAAATGTACATCCATAGGCCCA